>NW_017671840.1:178700-239131 GCF_001879085.1 Nicotiana attenuata | reverse complement strand
CCAAACCCTTCTCTTTCTCTTTCGTTTTTTCTTCTTCACTTTTCGGTTGGGAGGGCACGGTTCACAACTAGATATGTCAGTAGTTTGTAAGATACACTATATGGTCTTATTAGTGTTGTGAAAAATGCTAACTACACAGTAATATGGAATCAGATTAACTGATACAAGGATGCTTACCTGAAAATGAAAGATCAAGGGCTCATATAATAGTGCTATATGAACAGGATGGCATAATCCTAATTGACATGCAGTTGTAAGCAACAGACAAGCAGTCCCATAAGCCTTGCTTATAGGTGGAAGCGACTTATAAAATCTGGAATGAGAAAAAAATAACTTGTTGTAGAACACATAACGTCAGAGAGAAAAAATGTATAAAGAGAAAAGCATCAGATATAGGACCACGATATAGGTTAGAATGGACCAAAGTCAGGTAAAATGAGAACCGAGAATGATTCCTAAGTTTGCATCAGCAGTCAGCAGCTGAGCCAAGATTTTTATTAAGGGGTATCAAAGAAGTAAATATACTAAGAAGTTAAGGGGATTCTAACCAGTGTAATTTTCCGATGAATGGGTGTCAATTGACACACCTTGGAGCTATGTGGCTCCAAGATCAAATGCTTCCAAATAAGTGCATTGATCCAATCAAGTGTTTTCCAAATATAAGTGTATCAATCCCAAACTATTTCTTTCTTGTATATATACTATACTATATACTTAAGCCTATCAGTAGCTCTACTAGACCAATTTCTTAAAAAGAAGTCAAGGATGAAGATTGATTAAACTTAAACGAGGATTGGGAAGAGCTACATTGTCCAAAGAAAATTAGGAAAAACACGGCAAATATGAAATATTTTCAGAACAAGGTATATACATGCTAAGATTGAAAATTTATTCCTTATTTACAGCACACTGCATCCACATTCTTCACGCTAAAAGTGTCACTAAAACCTCAGTCATTATGATAAAACCTTCGCAAATCGCAAAAGCTACTCTATGGTTAGAATTACACTGTTCAATAATTTTTATATCACCTACAATTAACTACTTTTAACCACAGTGTTCAATTTCCAAGGACTATAATTTTACTTCAGCTGAAATTTGAAGTGTTTGATAAACAAAGTAATGGTAATTCAGCATCACAATGTACATAATAAAAACTAATTCAGTTTGTATGTAGGAAAACGTAAGAAGAGAAAGAGGGGGGAGCGGGGTGTGACTTACTCGGCCGGAGATGACATTGTGAATTCAGAATAATAAATTAACAATTGCGCGCTACGAGATCCGTATTTATATGTGCGGAGAAAACTTAATTAGTCCAGAAAAAAAAAATGACTTAAACAGAAAGAAAAAAAGTGACGATAGATAACCAATAGGCTTCTTACAGCTGTTTAACGCCAACTGAAACTCAAAAGCACCCCTTCTTCCCGGAAAGCTACCAGAAGCTTCGCCTGCCTATTGGTTGAATTGCACAAATAGCCTCATTTTGAGTCCATTTTTATATTATGTCTCTTTTTGAAAAGCTTTGCAAATATAGCCTCTGCTTACTTTCTGTTTTTTAATAATCATTTGGTATCCGAAACTCAACTAATCTTAGATTCACACTACATAGGATCCATCTAAGTGAAAAGTGCTCTTTATTAGGAGTTTCTACATTTCAAGGTCTCGAACTCTAGACCTCTAGTTAAAGGTGAAGAGATCTCATTCATTTCACCACACTCATTAGTGGTAGTATAGCCTCGGCTTACAACTCAAAATCCTGTTTGATCCAAATGCAAGCCAAGTAAAACTATTTTTTGTTTTCCATGATTAAACTTTTGCTACGCATACAATATGGGCGTTCACACCTTTTATCTTAAACGAGAAGGCTTTAACCTTTATTCTACAGAAAGATTTGCATCTTGTTAACTCGCAAAATATTCTTCATAATAAATGTTTTTATCAATAATACTAGAACGGTATCTTGAAAGATAATATGAGACCAAAAGCTTGTACCAGGGATCTCATTCCATTTTCATAAATAGATTGCAAAAGTTTGCACACTAACAATTTCCTTTCCAATTCCTTCTACAACAAACCCAGCATTACATCCTTATATTGTCTTCTGCTTTGCCTTCATTACAATCTTATACAACATCCAGAAAATTACAAGCATATCTTTTACGTTTTTTACTTCATGATTGTCAGCCGTGACAATCGTGGAGAGACAAACGAAAATGATGCAACTCAGAATGCACAGTATGGGAAGGAAGATTCCTCAATGGCGTGTGTTTGGAAAACAAAATGTTACTGCAAAATGCGATCAAATTAGTCAACGACTAGATTCCTACTATTCAAAACTGATGGCACCATGTTGAAGCTAAGAAATTTCCGCAAATCGAAACAACTCGTCATGGAGGCAATTTGTGGGAATCAAAATACTCAGCAAGGAAGTCGGAAATTCCCACTGCTCATGTTGTCTGTCTGTACATAAACATACTGGAACAAGTCACATGTCGGACACAGACCACAGATATGCTTCCCTTTCGGTTGCTTGTTTCTCATTGGTCCTCTTGAACAACTGCTTCTCATATCCTGTTAGAAGAGAATCAACATTGAAGTCACCAATATTCGCCAAAGAGGAAAGAAGATAAGTAGCTTAAATCAGCGCTTTATCTATCAAGCGAAAAATTCAACAAAATAAAATAGAACTGACAACAGTTAAGACCTTCTTCTTTTATAAGGACCAGTTAAGACCATCTTCTTTAATAAGGACCAGTTAAGGCCTCATTTGTTTGCACTTAATGGAGGTCTGAATCTTAATCATTCAGATCTCAGACATTAAGTGCGTTTGTTTTTAAAGTCTGGATCTTAATTATTCAGATCTTAATCATTAAGTGTGTTTGTTTTTTGTACTTCACAACCACTTAATGGATAGGTCTATATGATTAAGATCTATAACAGAGACTTAATTTCATTAAGATGCTATCACATATTCATTATTAATTGCCGCCAGTGCCTGCCACTATCAACTACCACCATGCCATCACCACCACCATACTCAACCACCACCGCCGCCATCCCCCGCCACCACCACCACGCCACCGTCATCCTCAATCATAGCCTCCATTATCGACCATCCCCACCACTCCGACTACCATCATTCTCACCCACAATCAACACTCATCCGCCTCAACTACCACAACTGACCACCCCATCACCATCAACAACCACAGCCGGCACTGCCCATCATTATAACCTACCACCACCCACCCACCACCTTCCTCAATCACAACTACTACCACCACCGATATTATTACTATCACTACCCACACCCCATCCTTAATCATAATCGCCACCACTACCAATCACTACTAGCTACTAGCATGAACCACCATCATCAACCAAAACTACACCAACCACCGCCTCTAATCGGCACCGTTAGCCATCACCATCAACACTATCATATTTTAAAAAACTATATATTTTATTTGATAGAATATTAGATTAGTTAGTATTTCATTTGAATTTTATGTTTATTAATTTTCAAATAAAGATAATTTTATACATTCAGTGTTAAAAATCAAAACAGTCTTAATTATTTCTATTCTGATCTTAATACACATTTAATATATTCAGATGTTTATTTCAGATTCAGATATCTTAATCTTAATACACATCTTGACGTCTTAATCTTAAAAAACAAATGAGGCCTAAGACATCTTATTATAGAAGAGATGAGAGATCATATACCTGTACTTCGGTCAACCCCATCCCAGTGTCGCCCTGGTCTATACCATACGATTGGGGTGCGCATCAATCCTCTTTTTCCAACTGTGAGAAGGTTATTTCCTGAGGGATTATAAAACCTGAGTCCTTCATTTTGTCATTAGCTCCAAAGTCCGGCAGACTTGGCTCTAAGTGCTTTTTCTGCAACATCCATGAAATGTAACATATTTAGAGACACAGAAGGAGCTAAAGGGAACCACTCACATCATGAAAAACACACAAATCCAGTAACTGGCAATCATCCCACCCCAGCACAGATAGAGTAGATGCCTGCAAAAAGAAAGTGGTCAGAAAAAAAAAATCACCTTAACCAAATGTGCCATTGGGTCACCCATCGGACTCTTTCCTTCAACATACTGTCTAGTTCTGGATCATCTCTGCAAGGCAAAAAATTAAACACGTACAAATAAGACTGCCAACAACCACTTGAACTAGGAGAAACACTCTAGAAAGCAAGAGTTTAAAATAAGTAAGAAAAATTATTTTCACTATAAGTTTAGCCACATTAGTAAGAATGAAACTAAGGTAGGTTAGACGATTTTGAAGTGCCTAAAACGCAAATGATTCGAATACATAACTCAAATTTACAATAGAATAGCACGATAGCGGATAGACAAAGATGTAACATACAAAATTATCAAGCGATGGCTAAAGTGGAAGAGTGCTACGGGTTACCGGTTATGTGACAGGAGGATATTGCCAAGAAGAAAGTATGTGAGTAGCAATGTTATTTGCGAATGAATTTTGGGCCTCTAAAACCCAACACATCACAAGATGAGTGTCATAATAATGTGGATGATAACCAAGGAAGATGTTCGTGAATGCTGTGAATTTGTTTTACAGACGAGAGAGATTTGAAAAAAGTCTCAGCTCTACCTACATTGCTTTAATCCCAAAGAAACCAGGGGGCAGTGCAGCTAAGAGATTTCAGCCCTATTAGCCTCATTGGAGGCTGTTACAAAATACTTGCCAAAGTACTGACAGAAAGACTCAAGCTGGGGGTTCATAAGCTGGTAGATAACCCATCGATGGCTTTTGGAAAACAGGCAGATTATGGATGCAGTTATTATTGCTAACAGAAGTGCTGACAGTAGGACGAAGGAAAATAACCTGGTATTCTTTGCAAATTGGACACTGAGAAAGCATACACTATGTGAATTGGAATTTTCTCCTCAATGTTCTAAAAGAAATGGGGTTCAGAGGAAATGGAGGAGTGGCTCTTTTACTGCATCAACACTATCAGATAATCTTTCTTGGAATAAATGGAACTCCAGTAGGTATTTTCCCTTCTCAAAGAGGTTGAGACAAGGCGATCCTCTGTCTCCTTTTCTTTTTATCATGGCCATCGAATGTTTCAGCACATGTTAAAGATCAACAACAACAGACACAGTGAAGTCCAACAATGTGGGTGAGGGTCAGTGTGTAAGCAGACCTTACCCCTATCCTACACTGGGAGGGTAGAGAGGTTGTTTTCAATAGACATACATGTTACAGATCCCTAACAGAATGAATGCATTAGGGTTTCAGATGGACAACAGTGGACACAGCTGAGCAGACTGGAAATCTCTCATCTTATGTATGCAAATGACACGCTTGTGATGTGTGATGCCACACTGGACAACTTCAACATCAAAGGTGATACTGACGTGGTTCGATTAGTGTCTGGCTTCATGTCAATTGGAGGAAAAGTCTTATTTTCCCAGTGTATAGAGTTCCAAACATCAAAATACTGGGTGGTGTGATGGGCTGTGAGATAGGATGTCTTCCTACTACTTATTTGGGTTTATCTTTGTGTGCAAGGAATAAGTCCTCACCGATTTAGCAAGGGATTTATAGAATGAAAGAAAGATGTGAACAGAGGTGGGCAAGATGGGAGAGTTGTACTTATCTCCGCCGGGGGGGGGGGGGGGGTTCTGAGATTAGTACTAATTACCGGTGACTTAGACTCACTCCCTACATATGTGATGTCTTTGTTTCTTTCACCTGTTAAAGTGGAAAAAAGGTTGGATAAACTAAGAGGAAACTTATTATGGCAGGGTAACAAAGAAATAAGATCTTATCCTTTGGTTAAATGAAGTATATTAACACAAAGTAAGAAGGAAGAAGGCCTTGTTATTAGAAATTTGAGACATCACAACTGCAGTTAAATGACGAAATGGCTATGGAGATTTGCTGCTCAAGAGCAATTACTATGGAAGCAGGTTATCAGCGAAAAGTTTAGTTCAGAGGGATGATCGACATCAACACCAGTGACTTCCTCTCGCGGAGTGAGGTTTATGAAAAAACATTAGAAGCTCTTTGGCAGAAATTCATGTGCCGCATTGGTTTTGAAGAGGGACATGGAAGAATCTAGCTTTCTGAGTGTAAATTGGAGTCGAGGTTCCATCAAAACAACTTGAAGGTTGGATTCAATTTAGAAGACACCTGAATGATCGGGCAATGGGAAGGCTGCCTTATTTGGGTGTTTTGGACTCTTTTGAATGTTTGGGCAATAGTCAAGAACTCAAGATAGACTTGTATGTATAGGCAATAGTAAGGCGAATTTTACTGTAAATTCTTGTACTTATTGTTGAATTCTGGTGGACAGCAATGCAGCGTACAAGGTTGTAGAGTTCACTTGATTAGTAGCTAGAGGCTTGCCTAACACAGCACAAAGCCACAACCTCCAAAGACGGGAATTTCAACTGTGCTCAAAATGATACAGCTATGGCTGGACAAACCTGAGAGCATCAATCATATATATCTTTACTGTCACTTAAAGGATCAGCTATGGGAACTATTTTTGAATATGGTGGGGCTGAAATGGACTATAAAATAGACAAGTCAGTTTTTGAAATATTGGAATATTAGAGGAAGGAATACCAATCAGAAGAAATGGTGGCAAATTATCCCGGCTTGTATATGGTGGACAGTGTGGAGGGAGCGAAATGCTAGATGCTTTAAAATAAAGGAAGTTCCATTCAAAAGATCAAAATGGACTGTTTACTTGTGTTTTATTTTTGGTGCATACGGACCTTTGTTACTGATGCTGAAGCTGTTACAGATCTTGATGAGTCCTTTTAAGAATGTATAAGGGATTTTTTTTTCTTTTCCTTTCTTTTCTTTTGGGCAGATTGTAGATTCTTTGACAGCACCTTCTTGGTGCTTTCATTTGTTTATTGTAACACTTACCATTTCTCAAAAAATATTTGAAATAATCCCATTTAATAAAGGCGTGAATGGTACAACCAGAAGATAATACAAGAGGTCACTCGAGATGTTCTAATTAAGTCTAGTGTAGAAACCTCTAAAAGCATCAATCGGATAGCGTGACACTATGATGATTACAGGTGTTTAAAGGAGACAAGATAAACCTAAAACTTCGGGAAACGAAGTAGTTTCAATAGACCTACAATCTCTTGGATTTCATGCAAGGTTAGCAAAGAACAAAACAGTAGAGACAAAGTATCCATGTGGGGGATACCAACTAGCTGGGATAAAGGTTTAGTTATTGGTACACTTACATCAAGTCTAGTGTTTATTAGGAGTCCATTCAGTTTGGTTAAAAATTTGTCTATGAAAGGATAAGTGTGAATTCACAATTTTAGGTAAACCCTAATATGTCTTAAAAAGAAATTATTGAGTACAGAAAATGAAATGATCTCAAAAGGAATTGAATAAATACAAAGAATTCATATAATCAATCCCTACTACTTTTGGAATTGAGGCGTAGTGTTTTGCACAAAAAAACCAAAAGAGACAGATCTATTAAAGAATAGGTGGTTTCTCAGGAACATATCACCAACTATGGTGTTCAAAAGGCTGCAGATTGAGCAAATCGAGGATGTAATAGTGCCTCGGCCAACCCTATAGAACTTAATAAGATGCTTCCTAATGGTGAGCTAGCTTTATATGAACTCAGGACTTATCTAAAGAAGCCTCACAAAATATGAAAATCATGCAAGTAAACTCATCTCAGCCAGCAAGAAAATATTTAAGTCCTCAAAATTTGTAATAACCAACGGGCAAGGCTACTAAAGCACGTAGTATGCCCAATCTTCAAATTATAATTACAAGCTCAACAATCCATCTTCTTGCTCTATACAGTTTGTGTTAGGTAAAACCCAGAACGAAGTCTCAAAAGCTTTAAAGAACTCATGAGCATAAGTTGATAGTTATAATGCTACTGCAGAAAGTGCAAAGGCAAGATATATATCATCTCAAGTTCATATCTTTCAGACACATTGATGGATCATAAAGAAACAACAACAACGAATATCTAGCAATTATAATACCTGCTCCGTGCAAATGGCTTTTCCTTCTCGCTTTCTAGTTCCTGAAGCCTAGCCTCCAACTCACGCTTTTGAGTCAATCCCTTCCCCCATTCCAGTTTTATTTCCTGATACAAAGATGAAAAAAATCACTTGAAAAAGAAAATTACAGAAGCTTAACAAGTAGCAGGTAACTGTGCTTCACAAATATAGCCAGTTCTAAGTAATCCCAAATAAAGGAAAAGGAGGGCTGCAGTGACTGATGGTCATGAAATAACTAACTGATGTAGCACCTCAAGAGTGGCGGAAGAAGAGAGGACGGGAGAAAATAATACAAAAAAATAGAAAGAAATCAATTCATAAAGTGCTATTCAGCAAGTCAAGTGTCCCAAACCGTACAAATGGTCCTACTTATAGAGTAGGAAAAGTGCAAGGCAAGTTTAAAAAAATGGTTGTGAGACCAATAATGTTATATAAGAGCGAATACTGGCAGTAGATATACAAATTGCACGATAGATGTGCAGTCACACAAGTCTGGACAAGATGAGAATAGATCTCTCTTCAGACATAAATTTTTTGAAAGAAAAATAAAAGAGGGAAATAAGCAAAGGCCACCTAAGATGATTTATCCTTATCCTAAGTAGATCTCCATATACACTGTTGAATAGTGTGACCATGTTATCTAAAAGCTTAGGTTGTTATAGAGGGGACAGTTCTATTAATTTAATTATGATTAAACAAGCCCTCAAACGTGCGAGCAAACATGTGAAAGTTTTTTTGAAAATAAGTGGTTAAACCTTAATTCAAGACCTTTGCCTACTCTAATACCATGTTGAATAGGATGATAATATCATCTAAAAACTTAAATTGTTATAGATGGAACGGTTTTATTTGTTTAATTATGTCTTCAACATGCACTAATAATGTTGACGCAAGATAAGATTAATTAAGGTGATACAAAATGAAAACCTAATATGCTAATATCACACGGACAGATGGACTTGGGTTTCCTCAAAAACCTCACGAAATCTCTCAAAACCAACGCACAGATTTCATTACAAGTAAAACATGATGGGAGCAAAAGATTTATATCAACTAGTTGGGCACAGATTTCACATGGACTTAGGTTCATTTTCTTCAAGAATCTCCATGTTTGTATAAGGCGTTGTTTGTCAAGAATGATTATTATTCTAGCTAGAGAATTGTAGTCCATGTAGCGATAAGTGTGACATTCAAAAAGCATCTGTCTCGGAGAATTCCTATTTCACCTTACAAGTAACAAAATTTAGCATTAAAATGAAATGGATTTTAATAGAGCTGAACCAGCAAAGGGGATTCATATATTTGATCTCGACTAATTTTTGAGGCATAGTTGATTAATATTAGAAAGTGTGAGAAAAGAAGCAGACCTCACTATTCACTCTATAATCAGGCCACAAGAGAAAATATACAAATATGATGGAGGACTACCACAATTAATACCCCATACTGACTACTCCAAGTGAAAAACCTCCAATTTTTAAGTTCCTGTATATTGTGCAGATACACTAGCAATCCCTAAAATATCCGTATTAAAAGGGATTTATAGTTGATTGTAGTCAGTAACATGGGCATGAGTAAGAAGCAGCGATCAGAAGAAATATTTGCCCTGAATTCTGGAAATATTGCAGCTCTACAAGAAGATAAGTAGTGATGAAGGAAAAACTAGCTCCAAGGTTGACCACTTGTTCATGTAAATAAACAAGTCGGATAAAAGTACCTTTGGCTTCTCCTTCTCTTCCTTCTTCTTCTTGGACTTCAGGAACTCTTCCTTTGACATTCGTTCCCCTGCAGTGATACAGAGTGAGACCAAATGAAAGAATATATTTAATAACTATAAACAATTATTTCTCTAGCTCTAACGCACCTGTAATTTTATCCCGATATACTGGTTCAGCCCCTCGGCCACTAACCAATGGATCCATCTCTTTAAACCTAAAATAACAAAGATATTTAAATTGGATTCAGCAATTAGAATTAGCTAGAGCAAGGATCAAGCATTATTGGAATTCTCTGATGCTCGGATCCTCCAAATGTTGCTACACCGGTGTCAGATCCTCCAAAGATGCACAACTTTTCAAGGATCCGACACGCATCTGGCGGCATTTTATAAAAATCCGAGCAATATAGGCGGGATAGTGATGTGCATGTTCAGGAAAGCTTTGATACTTGTAGCATAAAAAATTTTCCTCCTAGGGAAACAAGAGACGTCACTCTCTTCACACATTACTTACTTGCTCTAATCTTCCAAACTTGCACTGAAGAAAGGCAAAAAATCAAAAGATGATAAGGCGGCATGAAATAGTAGAATAGAATTACCTTAACCAGTCTTCCTTCTTTGTCTTAGCAATTTCTTCTTTAATATCTTTGCCACTAACCAAACCGGTCTTTAGCACTTGCTTCGTAGTAGATGTTTCTGGACGTGCCTTCCTTGAAAGGTCTGAGTCTGATGCATGGGAACCTAGCCGAGGAGGAGAAATATCAGACATATCTGGAGGACTTTGGCCATACTTTTGCCTCCGTCTTGGTGGGGACAAATCGGCAGAAGGCTTGGCTTTAGCTTCTGGTGAAGGGGTATCATTTCGAGTCCTACGTCGCCTTGGTGGTGAGATATCAGTATTTCTAGTGCTGAAAGACTTCATATCAGATTCAGGTGAATCATTCCGGGCCTTTCTTCTACGCGGTGGTGAAATATCAGCATCTCTAGAGCTCAATGGCTTCGTTTCAAGTTCAGGTGTATCACTTTGAACCCTCCGTTTACGTGGTGGTGACATATCAGCATCTCTTGTGCTTGAAGACCTCAACCGAGGTTCACGTTTGCGAGGTGGCGACAGGTCACCCTCTTGAGTGCTTGGCCGCTTGAACCCACTTTCTGGAGAGGGTGTATCATTTCGAGCCCTTGGTTTACGTGGCGGTGATAAATAAGCAGCTGAAGGACTTGATTGCTCAAGTTGAGGTTCTGGTGAGGGTGTATCATTTCGACCACGTCTTTTCCGTGGTGGGGACAAATCAGCAATTTGGTCATCAGAAGGGATATTATTAGAAGTACTTGATAAAGATACCCAACCACTTCCATCTTCTGAAATGGAACCATATGGGCGTCTAGCTCTAAGCTGCTCCAATCTCTTCATGCGCTTAACTTCAATATCTTCGTTTACCTGAGGCAGCTCCTCTTCTGTAAAAGAACACAGTTAATAAACGACAGACACAACAACATCCGAGGATGCAGAACATCAACGAAAAACAAACCTTTGAAATAACATTACCAGCTGACTCATCCTCTTCATCTTCAATTTTTACAGGCTTTTGCCAAACAGGATCTTCGTCGACCACAATAACACCTCCTTTGACATTAGGTTTAACCTTCTTTTTCTTCTTCTGTTTCTTCTTTTCCTCTTCATTGTTACTTTCATATTTTTTTAAGTAGTCCTTCAGCGAGGTAGAGGTTGAAGATGGAGCCACCATTATGCTTAAAATTCAACTTCCTGCATCAGGAATCAAAGCCCGGATCTTTAACTAACTTGGATAAACTAAATTCATAAATTTAATTACTCAGCATTTGCCTGACAAAACAAGGATATATCTCCTTGCTTAATTATCATATATAACAAACTCCAACTGTATTTTCAATTTTATGGGGCAGCTATTAGACCTAGACAAAAAAAAAGGGGGAAAATAGACATTCTCTTAAGTTAGTATTAGGAAATCTGGTTTGGAGATTTTTCAATAGAACTAATAAATGCTTTTCAATTGTTTAACTTTTCAATATTTGAAGATAGAAACAGAAAAAATTGTAGGGAAAAAAGGGTCGCACCTTCAAAGCTGCAAGAAGCTTATTCGACAAGATCACTTGTTTGAAAGACACGGTTTTGATCTCAAGTCTTTGCCATGGCTGATTCCGGTGGCGAAATCCTTGGGTACGGATTGCGGGTGACGAACACTTGAGAGCAATTGGGGGAAAAGATTTAGAACACGGAGAAACACTGAAAGCTAAAACCTTTTTCCTAGAAAAAAAATAAACAAATTGAAACTAAAAAATTGAGATATATTTTAAACAACAAAAAAGAAAGGAACTTTTGTAGTACCTCATTTTTTATCTCGTTTTGGCTAGGTGCCCCTGCTAATATTAGGTGCTAACATCAATAAATTTTTGGAAATTTTCAAAGAATTTTTTTGAGATTTATTTTGTTAAAACAAACTTCTTTTGTAGTTTAAGATATTATACTTACCTTTTAATATTTTTTTAACCTAACTTGGTCTAAATGATAAAATGTTACGACAATATTTCAAACCTACCCTTTGCAATCTTGTTTATTATAGCATAACTTTTAAGCCATAAGTTAGGATTTCTAGTTTTTAGTTTTTAGCCTTTTAGCTTGTTTTTGTCATTTTAGCTTAAAAACAAGTGCTTAAAAGTACTTTTTTTACTTTATTCAAACACTACAAATGGCTTATAGCGTGTTTGGCCAAGCTTTTTTTGGGCCAAAAGTGTTTTTTTTTTTTGCCAAAAGCACTTTTCGCCAAAATTTGAGGTGTTTGGCCAAGCTTTTGTAAGGAAAAAAAGTGCTTTTGAGGAGAAGCAGAAGCAGTTTTGGAAAAGCACAAAAACGTAGTTTCTCCCCAAAATCACTTTTCTGAGAAGCACTTTTGAGAAAAATACACTTAGAAGTAGTTTTCAAAAGCTTGGCCAAACACTAAAAAAAAGCACTTTTGGCCAAAAATACTTCTCACTAAAAGTACTTTTTTTAAAAGTGCTTTTGAGAAAAGCACTTCTCAAAATAAGCTAATTTTAGAAGTTTGAGCAAACGGGCTATTAAAAGCTATTTTGGCTTAAAAGCACTTAAAATAAGCCAATCCAAACGGGCTATATATATTATGTAGCTGGTGTAAAAACTTTTGGCAATCTCATGTAAAGGTAAGAAAGAAAACATGAAAGTAAAAGCATTGTTTCGTTTGTGGATTTTAAAGTAAAGCAATACAAGCTACCAAAGTGAGATTTAGGAAAATCTATCCGGTATACATGATCACGCCCAACTATGCCTTATAAAAAGGACTAAGCGGTCGTTGCAAATATAATCCGGTTTACAAGTCCGGAGTCGAATCCAACAGAGAACTAAGGCTTAGCTATAGTTGTTCAATATCGCTAAGAAACACAAGTCCAAACAATTTTCTAATTGTAAAGATTATAATATTTATTTTTATCTAATTAACTAACAAACCTAAAAAGCCATAAAACTATCAATTAACAAGGATAAGGATTGAAGTCAAGATTAAGGAGGTCTAGAGTTATGATTTCCCCAATTGTCGGAATCCTTCCCGCTATGTTTTCTATAAATTCGCCTAAGTATTCTCTACCGATCATGAGCGCTCTGACTGTCGTAACTCTTTTCCGAGTAATTACCACAATTTACTAGACGCACTCTCCCGAGTTACGCTAGCTGGCTTTTCTTACAGCTCACTTAGATCGCACACAAGGTTTCGTTATCCCTAATCCCACCTTTAAACCCTTGGTTATTGATTCCTCACATACGTCATGAGTGAAGTTGTTCAACAACTACCTAAATATGCACTCTCTCCCGAGTAATACATACTAAATAGGCACAGCTAATTGAGGGCCCTTCAATCAACCACAAGAATAATATAGTTGAACAAAAAGAGAAAATACTACTGCTCAATTATATAAAAACATAACAAGAATTTATCCTACAAAATGTTCCATCATAACCCTAGATAACAAATTAGCTATTCATAATAGTATGTAAAACTACAATACTAAAAATCATAACCAATAATGAAAATAGGAAGAGGAAGAAAAAACTTGTTGAAGAATTCCCCGCCTTGCACCTATTGTGTCTCTGCCTCCTTAGGTCGAATCTGTGTCAAAAATATGTCCAATCTCTTAAAATACCGTTTGTCCGTGTATATATATCAAGTAGGGTCGGGCCCAAACTATTATACATTCTCCTACGCGAAAAGGACAAGTTTTCAGGCCTGGATGGCTGCGGCCGCGGTATATGGCAGGTATACTGCCTCAGCCCGCCTTAGGTGCGCGGTCTCGGTTTCGACCGCATATTTCACCCTGTTCCGTTTGGAATTTGGAAAAACGCAAAACATGAAAGTTGTAGCTCTTTGAGTTATCTTTCCAACCATATATTGTGGAGACCAAATGAAGTTCTGAGCAAAAAGTTATGTGCATTTTACTAGACAGTGCGCAATATGCCTACTCGATTCTTCGTTTTGTTGCTCTATCATCCGTTGATCCCCGAATACGATCCCGGCTTAATTCTTTAGGCTTTTACTCAGACTTCAAATCTCTAAATCACTTGAATTCATTCCATAACATCTATGTAGCTCGGAATCACTCCTACAAGGCATAAACACACAATTAGTGCAAAACACTAACGATTAGAGCGCAAACTCAACTAAAGTGCAGTAAATTAAAGTGTAATAATCGACTAAAATACGTAATTATAGCCTATCATCAATACATATTAAAAATACTAGTTAATTTCATATACATTTAAAATATTTATTTTACATATACCTACTTTATAAAACTTTATTTACTTTTTAAGTCTTTAATATCATTATATGTCATTAAATAAATCACACTCCAACTTAATAAATCTCTTAAAATACTCCATCATCCCACGTAATTAGGATTATTCATTTTCACCAAAAAGTCGAACCCTAATTATTTCCTTGGTTCAAAATAACCAACCCTCTCTATTCTTTTCTATGACTTGGGGGCGTAGGAGGAAGAAGAACATGGAAATGGAGCATTAGTTATGTACAATACTGTCACGACCCATTTTCTGAACAAGCCGAGACCTGCACTCGATCACTAAACATGACCGAGCGAACCATCTCTACTTATCAAACCTATTATAACTCCAAACTTTATATGCAACAAAGCAATACTCTAACCAAATACTTTTGATTAATTCGAATATTTAAATAAATCAACTCCAAAACTTTATTCGTAGTAACTACTGAATTACTTATTATAAAATAACATCTGAATCTCAACCCAATGACTATGTCTATGAAGCCTCTACTGATAAACTGACGCACTGCTCAGGACATGAGATTTCCTGGCCAGTTCTCTAAGTAAACAAAGAAATAGCTAAATAAAAACGACTCTAAGGAATACTCCACGAACAAAAGCGGAGCTCACCAATAGCACTGGAAGGGAAGGAAGTCCTAACTCGTAGCCTGCTCGCCTGCAAATCCGGTTCCTACGTTGTACCGCAGACCAACATAGGTTCCCAAAAGAGAACGTCAGTACCATCCATTGTACTCAGTGAGTCTCAACAACGGGGGCGGAACTTTAATAACATATACATTATGAGCAAAGGTTCTAAATGCATGTAAAACATAAAGCTTATAAGAATAATTCTAGATAATCGCATAATAGCAGTTTATGAATATTCTAAAAGAAATTCTTTTCTTTTTCTTTCTTATAAAAAAAAATACTTCACTTTATACCTTGGGAGTTCCAACTATTCTGACTTAATTCTGTCTCAGTCACCGTGTGATCGGCACGGGTTCGATCCCAACCTGATCGAATAGGCCCAATCCACGAGGTGCCACTCGCTTCATGGTTCTCAGCGCTCATGTATCATACCTTAGCATGGCTAAGTAATTTCTCAGCAACGAGACCCTCGGCTCGTGTGCTCCCTACTTTGGCACAAGTAGTTTTAGGAAGTCAACACCTTGGTCAGGACCCTCGGCCTGGACGATGACCCCTTCTCAGAATAAAGGATACTTCCAAAAATCTTTTCTTTCTAAAACTTCTTGTTATGACTTTTCAATTCTAAATCTTTTTTTTTTGGAACATCCAATACATACTCTTACTAGTATCCTTAAATGTAAAAAGCTTTTTAATTGAGGCACGCTTGTCTATACAATTCGTATATTATGTTTATGCATATAATACCCACAGATACATATAATGTTGTGCTTATATTATTAAGCAATGGCATTACTTGTTATATCTTGTGTTTTCCACTAGTTAAAGATAATAGAAAGAGTGGCGATGACAGTATAGTAGTGAACCATTTGCAACTGTTTCAATTAAATGGAATTTCAGCACATGTTGTAATCTGTTATAGTATTAGTTTCTATCTCATTTGATAAGTGGACTTTCATCATCAATTCTTTGTCTTCTACTCAACTATATTACTGGGAAATCCTTCTGTAATGATCTCCACTTCAAGTACATCGAATAATGGCTGATTTAGGTCATAGGTATCCAAGTTTGACATTAAATACTAATTTTCTACTAACCAGACCATTGCTTATTCCAAATAGTGGTATAAACTTATCTGGTTTAAAGCTCAGATTTGGATGAAATAAACATCTAAAAGTATTTCTAAAGATTGTTGCTTCTTCATAAATTTTCAACATGAAAATAGCATATAAGAATAACACAAAAATCTGAAAATTTATGCACATATATCATAATAAATCATCTAAACTTTTGCTAGAACAATTCTAAGTTAATAGGTAAATATAAACTCTTTTAAGCAATTCATCAAACACCTTGTATGCGTGCTTTTGTGAGTTAAACCGCTTTAGTAAAGGGTTATATCAACTCACCTCAAAACTTCTCAAGCCAATACGTAGGCCCAGTCCAATTGACACCAGTTAAACAATCGATTCTACAACAACCAGTGCATTTTAATTAATTTTTAAAGTACTACGCCTAAATATGAAATTTATTGTTGATATAGAGGATGAAGGGAACTAACTATTCAATTCTTACTATTTCCACTGTAGGATAATTAACAATAGGAAATTTTATATACCTGAATTTAAGAATTCGTAACTTGTAAAGAACCTAGAATTCTCGTGCGTGGCTGCCTCCGTTTCGCAGGCTTGCGTTTGAAAACAGAATCTCTGTTTTGTTCGGGGCATTAAGCCCTTTGTATTCCTTTTTTCCTTTTTGTACCCACTTTAGGTCACGTGCACTATCCTCTTTTCCTTTTTTTTTTTTTTTCTGATTTAACTAATATCTTATTATACTTACTTTCAATAATTAATAATATTAACATTATTAATATATTCCTAATTGTATATCCAATTATTTAAGTGTGTGTCTATATATATATATATATATATATATATATATATATATATATATATATATATTCACTATAGACAAGAAGTAAAATAATAATAATAATAATTTAATTCTATAATTAGCGTGTCTCGAAACTTTATTATAAATTTGAGGAGTGTTACAAATACAATACCTCTTTATCGTTTATTTGTCACGTGAGGTGTTTTATCTTTTTTGTTTTCACCTTCCATCTATGTAATCAAAAGAAAAGTTAAAATAACGTAAAAATATTTTAATTTGGAATACACTATCTAAACTAAAGGAAATATTAGAATAAATTATTCAAACTAATACACCAAATTATTTTAATTTGAAATACAATATTCAGACTAAACATATCACAACTTTTTAATAGAATACATTATTCAAACCAAACATACCATAATATTTTAATGTGGGATACACTATCCAAACCAAATATACCAAATTACAATATATTAATGAAGAATATAGTATTCAAACCAACATGCCATAATATTCTAATAAAGAACAATATTCAAAATCAAACATATCACAATATTCCAATTTGGAATACAGTATTCAAACCAAGCATACCACAATATTCTAATTTGGAGTTCAATATTCAAAATCAAACATATCACAATATTCCAATTTGGAATACAGTATTCAAACCAAACATACTACAATATTCTAATTTGGAATTCAATATTCAAACCAAATATACCGCAATATTCTAATTTGGAATACAGTATTCAAATAAAATATACTTCTGTTTTATTTATTGTGTATAAATTGTTTTACTTAGAATATTAACATACTTTAATAGTATACAATGACTAGTTTATTGTATAATTTTTTATTGTGTAGAAGACAATAAGGACAAAGATTCTCATAGTAAAAATAAATAATGGATAATCTTTTTTATTCTTTAATTTTGTTCCAAGTTTAAAATGGATGGAGTAAGATTTGGGATTTGCTTCGTATATATGATTTCCTTTAATTTAGGGGATAAATTTATTAGATAGTTATTGTCGTTTCACTAAATGAATATATGAAGTAATTAATTGATGTGTACTACATGTAATTTTACAACTGAAATATATAGTGTTAAGGGTTCTTTAGAGGGGGTATATGGTGTAAAGTTCCAATTGAAATATTGAAAGTTTTCTCCCATTAACAACAAGGCAAAAAGTCCAAATACACCCCTAATATTATGTGTTTTGTCTTATATATGTAATGTGTTTATTTTATGACTCGTATGAACCCCATCATTACCTTTTATTTTAAATATATCTTTACCACTAATAGTTTTTAACTGCAAAAATTTTGATCAAGGCAGATAAGAGTATATTTGGATCTTTTTAGGTTCTAAGGCATGCTTCAAATTATTGCAGAGGAAATATGTAAACTAATTTGTGAAAAAATTGGCCAATTTACATGGGGGTATAGTTACCGTTTTAGTTACTCTGAGGCTTACTTCAGATTATACAGAGGGTATATGTGATGCAATTTGATAATTAAGGGCGATTTGTATCTTTTGTTTGTCTACATGGCTTCACCGTGAAAAATATCACAATCAGGCGTTAGAGAGAGAGAGGGGTGAATATGGGACAAAATTAACAATACGAGATTTTTGTAAAGCAAAAGATAAATAGAGGACAAATATAAAACAAATCGAACAATTCATGGTTATATTTAAATATTTTCCCTCGTATAGATATTTTGATTGGATGTCCTATAAATGACTAAAAGCTATGCACATACGAGCAATAACATAGACATCAGAATATTAATTTTTTTTTTTTGGGTAATTATAAATTTTATTACCAAGAAAAAATTTATTTAGTGCACGGAAACCTCTAAAGTTGGACCACAGCCCCAACTTTAGTATACTTCATCTACGGCCAGATACAAGAAGATAGAGAATTGCAAAGGCTATGTCTTCCTACAAACTAACTAGGGTAGTAGTCAAGTTTCTTCAACTGGATTGCCAATTTCTTCCTCTTTCTACCTCTACAATGTATGTCTTAAATAATCTGTCTCACTATAGTTGTTGCCGGTCTAGTTTTTTGTTGGAAGATTTTGTTGTTCCTTTCCAACCAGGTGTAATATACACTTCCTGCAAGGGCCATACGGTATATCTCCGCTTTTGCATTATTACTATAGGCATGCTTTTGCACCCATTCAACTTCCTCATGCCATCCCATAGCCTGTCGTCGAATTCCCCGCCACTGAAGGATCTGCTGTCAAATCTGGGATGTAACTGGGCATTTGAAGAATAGGTGATGCACATCCTCATCAGCGTTATCACACAATGGACAGGTCGTGCCATAGTCCATACCCCATTTTTGCAATCTAGTCCTTGTATATAGTCTGTCTTGTATTGCAGGGTAGAAAATGAATAACCACTTGGGGCTGCCCTGGTTGTTGCACATGAACTTCCTCTAATGCACTTTAGGATAATTATTTTTCAGCTTATTATACATTGTCTTTATAACATATGTCCTACAATTTAGAAATTCCTCGACAGTTAGTCTTGCATTCTCCAGGTATTGTTTAGCCTTTATAATCTTCTGAATCAACCAAGATGTTTGTGTAGCAATGGTTTCCCATACTTCATTACCCTTAGTATAGTAGATATGCACCCATTGTATCCAGAGCTTATCCTTCTTCTTACATAAGTTCCAGTAGTGCTTAAGTATGGCAGCTTTATTCCATGTGTAGATGTCTGTTTTGAGCCCATCTGCTGATTTTGGCAAGCAGTGTTTGTACCAAGCTATTAGAGCCTTATTTGAGCATTCATTATTTCCATTTCAGAGAAACCTCCTACACACTATCCTCTGAATCACCTTCTTGGGCAGGATGAATATTTGAGACAAAAATTGTTGGATGGCTGTGAGTACACTTTTGATCAGCTGCAACCTACCTGCATAGGATAGAAACTTTGTTGTCCAGGAGGTTACTTTCCCTGTCATCCTCCCTATCATTAGTTGACATTGCCCAATTGCTAGTCTTTTCGAGCTTAGTGGAACTCCCAAGTACCTGAAGGGGAGGGATCCTATAGAGAAGCCTAACTCCTGTATTATTTTCTGCTGAATCTGGTTTGGCACACCTCCAAAGTAGAGAACACTATTCCCTTAATTGGCTACCAACCCAGATGCCAAGGAGAATTGTTGAAAGCACCTGTACAGTAGCCTAGTAGATACCACATCTCCCATACAAAACAACAACAAGTCATCTGCGAACCCCAATTGTATTATATTCAGCTTGTCACATCGAAGATGATAGTTAAAGTCTAGATTATATTTCAATATTTTCAGTAGTCTACTAATGTACTCCATGGCTATCACAAACATGAACGATGATAAGGGGTCACCATGTCTCACTCATCTTTTTGCAACAAAATGAGCGCTTGGTTGACCATTGATGACTATAGAGTATGAGACTGTTGATACACATACCATGATCCACCTAACAAATATTTCAAGAAAGTTCATAGCATTTAGAACTTGTTCTAGGAACACCCATTCTATAGAGTCATAAGCTTTTTGCATGTCAATTTTTATCATGCATCTTGGTGACACCCATTTCCTCCCATATCCTTTCACTAGTTCATGGCTAAGGATAATATTGTTAATTATGATTCTATCAGGTACAAATGAAGCCTCGCTCCCATCAATAGGGCTAACCATAACCCCCTGTAATCTGTTAGTGAGCATTTTGGATATGATCTTATAAATTGTGGGGCAGTAGGAGATAGGTCTATATTGTTTTGTCGATGAAGGGCTTTAACTTTAGGAACTACGGTGATAGATCTGCAGTTTACCGGTTGGTAGAGTTTCATGGTGTCAAAGAAGTTCAGAACAACTTTAGTTACCTCATCTCCAATCGTGATCCATGCTTTCTTGAATAACATTAAGTTAAAACCATCTATCCCTAGAGCTTTGTTATCACCAATCCCCTGTAAGGCTTGCCAAACCTCTTCCCTAGTAAATGGTCAGATAAGCTGCAGTTGTTGTGACCTTGAAAGGATGGATCCCCTCCTTATAACATTTAATTATATAACAGGTAGTGTGGGATTTGCAGCCCCAAGTAGGTCCTTATAGAAATCTAGAATCTCTTCCTCTATCCCTTTTTCTGATTAGATAATGTCACTCGTTGCACTAACAAGTGATTTAATCTGATTCTGATATCTCCTATTCTTGATGCTGGCAAAGAAATAAGCTGAGTTTGAGTCCCCTAATTTGAGCCACAGTACTCTGGATTTCTTCTTGTATATGCTCTCCTCTATTAGATCTCATTTTTCCAGTCGAGATCTTAGCTCTTCCTCTACTTCAAAGTTATGAGGATTCCGACTATATGTTTTCATCTACTGTTGTAGTAGCTGGAGATCATTCCTGATACTTTTGATTTTATCATCTATCCTAGTGAACTCCTTTGTGTTTAAGGATTTCATTGCTTGTTTCATAGTTTTCAGCTTGAGCCATATTCTTTTTAGGTATTGTGCATTGGTAGTGCCCTTCCAGTTGTCTTCTACTATCTTCCCACAGTATGGATGATCAACCAGACAATTCAAAAATCTGAAAGGTCTTGGTGTTCTCTTCTGTTGTCTCCCCAACTCGATACTTAGTGGTGAATGATCAGAAAAGTATGGGTCTAGGACATGAACGGGAATAGTAGACGTATAGTTCATCCACTCTCCGTTAACTAAAGCCCTGTCAATTTTGCCGAAGACATGGTTGTTAGTCCACGTGAAGGGTCTACCTCATCCAGAGGGGAAATCACCATGGATCTACAGAGAAACAAACACCGACAAACAAGGCTAATCAACTAGGCAAACAAGGATCTAAGAACACGCCAAGTACCGGGAAAGGGAAAGGAATTTGGCTGAGCAGGTTGACAATGGTGGTGGTACCACTTGTAATGCAGAGGATACATGTGGGGTTAAATCTATTGAAATTCAGGAAAAACCTACTGCAACAAAGGATCCTAGCAGTAGCAAGGTGAATGACAAAGAGAATGAAGATGCCCATAAGATACAAAGAAAAATTGACCTACCTAGAGGGAATGGCAACACACAAACCTTGGCAAATATTTTTATAGGAAATAAATTGGCGTCAAAAAGCATGAGCCTAAGGTATGTAGCCCCTAGTATCCAGGAAGGGAAGACAACTATTAATCTGGAACCAGAGGATATAGAAGAGGAAAGTACAAAGTGGAAATTGGCTATTGTTCTGTACGTCACTGGAGATTCCCCATCGCTCGGAGCAGTGAAGAGGTTTCTCACGATACAATGGAAGCTTGCGGAAAAGCCCCAAATATACTACCACAACGATGTCTACTTCGTTATTCGATTCAAGAGCATTGAGGAAAGGTATGATGTATTATTTTCAGGGCCTAACACAATTAATAACAGACCTGTGATAATGAAGGAATGGTCTGCAGATTTCAATTTCCAAAATAATCCTTAAAACTATCCCAATATGGGTTAAAATTTATATTCCCAAATTTACCTCTAAGCTGTTGGGGAGGGAAGTCACTGAGCAAATTCAGCAGTGGACTAGGTACTTCTTAATACGCTGATGATTGCACTACAAATATTGCATGCATATCATATGCAAGAGTACTCATTGAAATGTATGTTACTAGATTAGTACCTAAATGCATCACAGTTCAAGATCCTAAGGGTGGGGTGTTTGAACAGGAAGTAGTATATGATTGGAAGCCTGAATATTGTGCTACATGCTTGCAAATAGGGCATAATTGCAAGACTATGAATCTGCAGAAGCAACTTTTGCAAATTTAGAAAGGGAAACAATCAAAGTCCGTGCAAGCATGGAGAAGGAGCGATCACGTGCTGAACATAACTGATAAACAGAGTGTACAACCACATAGTGGTAATACTCAACCAACCGATGGAAAAAGATATGGAGACAAAGCACAAGCTACTCCAATTGAAGCGCAAGCAAAATGATGGACAGTGGTGAAAGCAAAATCAGCCACTAAGATGGCCATAAATGGGGGCACCAAAGAAGGAAATGTTGACACAAACAATGGCTTCAGTTCGCTAACAAGATGGGCTAATGACCCACCAAGCCAGACCATGGTAGTTCAGCAAGGCAAGTATTGTGAAAGAGGACAAAGTAGCAAAGGTGATGTGGATGACCAACACCATTTCCCTCCATTACTAGGATGAAAGTTATTACTTGGAATGTGAGGGGAATGAATAAAGTGTATAAGTAAAAGGAGATGAGGGAGTTCATTAAAGAGAATAAAGTTAATATTATAGCTATAGTAGAGCATAAAGTACATGAATGTAAAGAGGGTCAGGTGATTAACAAATTTGTACCTGCATGGGAATGGCTCTTAAATACCTCCCCAAATAATAAAGGAAGAATATGGCTACTATGGGATCTCAAGATTGCTGTGGTCAAGAAGCTCAGCATACATACTCAATACATACGAACTACAATCAGTTTTTCTTATTCTGCAATAGCCTTTCATTTGATAGTTGTCTATGGTTTGCACACAGTACATGACAGAAAGAATTATGGGGTAGACTCAGAGAAATAGAGAGTAGGCAACAAGAAACCATGGCTTGTAATGGGAGATTTCAATGCTATTCTTGAGTGTGAAGACATAGTACATGGTAATATGGTGCAAGACCATGAAATAAGAGACTTCAGAGAATTTGTGGAAGATGCTGGTATGACAGAATATTAACTTTATTTGAAGAAAATAAAAGAAATACAATCTGATTACTAGTCATTAAGGAATATGATGTAGGTTTTTCTTGAATATTTAAATTCTATAATTTTCTCACCAACGAGCTCAAACTGAAAAGCTGGAAGAAATCAATAACTGGAAAAAATCTAGTTATGAATTTCTTCAAGTTTTTTTCTTGGGTGCAATTGTACTTAAATTTCTTAAGTTCTATTCTGCTATCAAGTTTGAAACGTTTATCATTAATTTCTCAATTTCTTTTGGGTTGAAAGTGTGAAGGTTCATGAGCTACAAGTGGAAGAAGGGTTGAAAGAGTTAGCGAATTGTTATCTATTAATTCTCCTTTCATTTTCTTCTCTCTCTTTGTATTTCTATGTTTTTCCAACTCATTTTCTCTTGAGTTGTAGTTGTGACTTTCCAATTTTGATTTATTGGAGCATTGTTTCATTGATATATCGAGTGAATTTGGCCAATTTGAGTTCCTTGCTTTCTCAGATTTGAGTGAGAAATGAAGGCAATGAGTGATCAGGAGTTGAACTCCAACTCGGATACCTAAAAAAAAAAGAAATTATATAGCTTAATTATTATAATGAATCTATTTGTACACACAATCAAGCCCAATGATGACACTATCTCTGAGCCAATAACATCCACTCGACTGCATTAGCTAATTAAAATGGACAACAAAAAAAAACCCAGCTTAATGGGGAGGGTCTAGTGTACATAGCCTTACCCTTATCCTATAAAGGCATATAGGTTATTTCCGATAGTCGACTCAACGAACGGTAAAAATAAACCAACAAGCAATAACAACAGTAATACAATAAGGTAATGAAAGCGAGTGGCATAACAAGTAATAAAAAAATAGTAATAATAGTACTACTACGCACGTATACCAAGCATCTTGGAATATCAAACATTAGTTAAAAAATGCTTTGTTGAAATTAAAGATAGCATACTTAGGATGATATAAAAGAGGATTGCATTTGGAATAGTAAATATTTGTTAACCAAGTTTATATTTAAGCATAATGTGATGACCTGCCATGTCATCATGCCACATAGGCGCCATTTGACATATATTAATGTCATGTGGAAGCTTACATAAGAGGAATGCTAGCATTTGTGAGAAGATTCTAGAGAAATATGGATATTTCCTTAGGAAGACCCTAGATCCTTATGGATTTGCTAGGAAAGTCCTTGGAATCTTCTAGGCTTGTAGAAAATTCTAGAGAAGGGACTTACTTGTAAATATTAAGGACTTGTGGAACAATTATTATTTACACACTAGCCCCTAGGTGATTAGTATAAATAGGGGGGCATTCATTTGTAATTCACCAAGCAAACAATTCAAGTTCTCTCTAATACAATGCTACCTTTAACAATTCTCTTGTGTTCTTTCTACCATTCTCTTAGCGATCTTGAGTGTAGCAAGGCTGACTTGGCATAGCAAGAACGTGAGCAAGCTGTGCAAGATCATGAGCGAGTTGTCAAGTGCCACACGTGTACTTAGTTAAAAACTAAGGACATGACAACGTGGTATCAGAGCGAAGGTTTCAACTAAGGAAATGGCGAACGACGGAGAAATTAACGCTGCCAACACCCAAGCCAACGTCATCCAGGATGTTGTTGGCAAGAGCGGCCGTGGCAAAAAGAGGAATGCCACCAACAAGAGACAAGAGGTGCCACCCGAGGTTGTGTCAAACGAAAGGCTTACATCCCAAGAACCATCTTCCACTGAGGCGAGCGAGGATAAAGTGGAGGTCTTGCCCGAGGACGTCTCGCTCGGTAAAAAGAGTGGGTGATGAAGATGAACGCGGGGATGGACGCCGTGGAGATCTTTGGCCAACGCTTGGGGAAGGTGGAAGGCACCCTTAGCGTTCTTGAGGGTCACACTCTTGAAGAGATTGAGAGTATCCGAAATGAATTGGAGGGACGTACACAGATCAAGATGGAACTAAGGCAAACCATCACTACCTTAGAGTGCAAACTCATGGAGGCTTTGAGTACTATCGATGCTATGGAGGCAAAGATAGATTCACTCGAGGAGCATGTCAATACTGGCGTGACCGAGGCAGCCAGCAATGTTGTGGTGACGAGAGAGGCCAAGATCGAGGTTCCCAAACCCCCGGTGTTCAAATGTGTTCGTGATGCACAAGAAGTGAAAAACTTCCTTTGGCACTTGGAGAACTACTTCAGGCACGACAAAGTGAGGGACAACGAGGCAAAGATCAATACTGCGGTATTGTACCTCTCAGAGACTGCCATGCTTTGGTGGAGAAGGAAGATGGCCGACGTGGATAAAAGTCTATGTACTATTAGCACATGGGATCAGTTCAAAGCTGAGTTCAAGCGACAGTTCTTTCCAAACAATGTCTTGTACGAGGCAAGGCGCAAGCTTAGGGAATTGAAACAAACAGGGAGCATACATAACTATGTCAAGGAGTTCACTACCCTTATGCTTCAAATCCCCAACCTGACCAATGATGACTTGTTGTTCCACTTCATGGACGGGTTGCAAAATTGGGCGAAACAGGAGTTGCAACACCGACAAGTCACTGATATAGACCAAGCCATAGTGGAGGCCGAATCATTAATGGATTTCAGGCATGACAAGCACGACAAAGGCAATGGCAATGAGTCAAAGGTTAACAATGTCAAAGGCGGGGGAGATCGTGGAAAAGGCAAGGAGATACATCAACAATACTCCAAGACTCAAGATTCCAAAAAGTCGAGTGGTCGTCAGGGCTACGCCGAGAAGAAGGCACAGGTCGAGAAGAAGGGATGCTACATATGTGGAGGGCCGCACGGCTTCAGGAATTGTCCCGACCTAAAGAGCCTCAGCGCCATAGTCCATGGACGAAGGGAGCATCCGCAAGGAGAGAGTTCGGGAACCGCAGAATTGGGTATGATCGGATTATGTGATGCTGTCACAACGTAGGCTATCCAACCTACCGAGAGTGGCAATCAGTACGTGGATCTCACCATCAACAACAAGCCCGCTCGTGCAATGGTGGATACTGGAACAACTCATAATTTTGTGACTAAGGTTGCGGCAAAGAGACTAGAATTGAAGCTTGCTCCAACCAAGTCTCGCGTCAAGACCGTGAACGCCGAGGTACAAAATGCTCGTGGGGTAGCTAATGGAGTAGGTGTTAAATTGGGAGCTTGGAAAGGTATGACAAACTTTACCGTAACTGCTATGGATATCTTTGATATCATACTGGGGCAAGAGTTCTTTAGACATTATCATACTTTGATCGACCCCTACCTCCAACGTCTCTTGGTTATGGAGCGAAAAGGAGCTTGCATGGTACCTACAATGACTATGCCACACGGACAGATCCAAGCACAAATCTCAACTATGCAGGTTGTCAAGGGGATCAAGAAGGGGGAGCCAACGTTCGTGGCAACCATTGCAAGTCTAGAGGAAGATAAGAGTTTTCAAGAGACATTGCCGCCTTGCATAGAGAAGTTGCTTGAGAAAAACAAAGATGTCATGCCCAAGGAGTTGCCTAAGCACTCGCCGCCTAGGCGAGATGTGGATCACAAGATTGAGTTTGAGCCAGGGGCTAAGCCACCTGCATTTGCCCCATACCGTATGGCACCGCCCGAGCTAGAGGAGCTCAAGAAACAATTGAAAGAGTTGCTGGATGTTGGTCACATTCGCCCATCAAAGGCACCTTTCGGCGCACCAGTATTGTTCCAGAAGAAGAAGGATGGATCGATGCGCTTGTGCATAGACTACCGAGCACTTAATAAGGTTACACTGAAGAATAAGTACCCGATCTCGCTCATTGCTGACTTGTTCGATAACTTGGGCAAGCCAAGTACTTTACCAAGGCGGATCTTCGAAAGGGCTACTACCAGGTTCGCATTGCTGAAGAGGATGAGCCAAAGACAACATGCGTGATGAGATATGGAGCCTTTGATTGGTTGGTAATGCCCTTCGGCTTAACCAATGCACCGGCCATATTTTGCACCCTTATGAACAAGATTTTTCATCCCTACCTTGATCAGTTCGTGGTAGTCTACCTAGATGACATAGTCATCTACAGCAACACCTTGGAGGAACACATGGAGCACTTAAGGAAAGTTTTCCAAGTCTTGCGGGAGAACGAGCTATACATCAAGAGGGAGAAGTGCGAGTTTGCACAATCAAAGGTGCACTTCTTGGCCATGTCATTAGCAATGGCGAGCTACGCATGGATGAGGCTAAGGTACGTGCTATCCAGGAGTGTGAGGCACTTACAAAGGTAACAGAGTTGAGATCCTTCCTTGGCCTTGTTAACTACTATCGTCGATTCATCAGTGGCTACTCAGCAAAGGCTGCACCATTGACTGAGCTGCTGAAGAAGAACAAGCCATGGGTCTGGACAGAGCATTGTCAAAAGGCGTTTGAACACCTTAAGGCGATTGTAACAGAGGAGTCGGTTTTGGCATTACCCGACTTTGCCAAGACATTTGAGGTGCACACAGATGCCTCATACTTCGCCATAGGGGGTGTCCTGATGCAGGATAAGCATCCCATAGCGTTTGATAGCCGCAAGTTAAATGAGACGGAGCGGCGTTACACTGTGCAAGAGAAGGAAATGACTGCCATTGTGCATTGCCTTCGTACATGGCGACATTATCTGTTTGGGTCGAGGTTCGTGGTCAAGACCGACAATGTGGCTACTAGCTACTTTCAAACGCAGAAGAAGCTCACACCAAAACAGGCTAGGTGGCAAGACTTCTTGGCCGAGTTTGATTATGTGCTGGAGTACAAGGCGGGCAAAGGTAATGTTGTAGCTGATGCCTTGAGCTGAAAAGCCGAGCTTGCTGCCATCACTTCAGCAACTTGGGACATTCGTGAGGCAATAAAAGAAGGCATGCAACATGATCCGGCAGCCAAACAACTTATCGAGTTAGCCAACCAGGGTAAGACGAGACGTTTTTGGGTAGAAGACGGCCTATTGCTTACCACGAGTCGGCGGGTCTACGTGCCTAAGTTTGGAGACATTAGACGGCGGATCATAAGGGAGAGTCATGATACAATGTGGGATGGTCATCCAGGCTAACGCCGCACCAGGGCCTTGGTTGAGTCAGTCTACTATTGGCCACGCATGCGAGATGATATAGAATGTTATGTGCAGACTTGTCTCGTATGTCAGCAGGACAAGGTTGAGCAACAACAGCCCAGAGGACTCTTGGAGCCACTACCAGTTGCAGAGCGTCCATGGGAGAGCGTGACTATGGACTTTATCACTTGTCTACCAAAGTCCGACGGTTATGGTACTATTATGGTGGTCGTGGATAGATTTTCCAAATATGACACCTTCATGCCCGCCTCACCAGGCTGCACAACCAAGGAAGCCGCCAAGCTATTCTTTAAGAATGTGGTGAAGTATTGGGGCTTACCAAGGCATATAATTAGTGATCGAGACCCCCGCTTTACTGGAAACTTTTGGAGAAAGTTGTTCGACATACTTGGCACGGAGCTGCACTTTTCTACTAGTTTCCACCCACAGACGGATGGACAAACGGAACGAGTCAATGCGTTACTAGAATGCTACTTGAGGCATTATGTAAGCGCGCATAAGAAAGATTGGGCAAAGCTCCTAGACATCGCCCAATTCTCTTATAACTTGCAGCGGAGTGAGTCCACGGGGCGGACACCATTTTAGCTAGCCACAGGCCAACAACCACAAACTCCACATTCATTACCAGCTGCGTTCGAGGGAAAGAGTTTGGGGGCTTATCATATGGCCAAAGGATGGGAGGAGCAGCTTGACACTGCTAAGAGCCCGTTTGGATTGGCTTGTTTTAAGTGCTTTTAAGCTAAAATAGCTTTTAAGCCATTTTGTAGTGTTTGGATAAAGTAAAAAAGTGCTTTTAAGCACTTGTTTTTAAGCTAAAATGACAAAAACAAGCCAAAAACCAAAAGTTAAAATTCCTAACTTATGGCTTAAAAGCTATTTTGGCTTAAAAAATCACTTAAAACAAGCCCATCCAAATAGGCTCTAGGTTCTACTTGGATAAGGCAGCTAAGAAGATGAAGAAGTTTGCGGACCGTAAACGGCGTCCCACGGACTATAGAGTTGGGGACATGGTCATGGTGAAGTTTAACCCAAGACAGTTCAAGGCACTACGGGGCATGCATTAGAATTTGATTCGCAAGTATGAGGGGCCATTTAAGATCGTCGCCAAGGTAGGCAAGATCTCATACAAGCTTGACATGCCATCGTATCTTAAGATATACCCTGTCTTCCATGCCAGCATGCTTAAGCCATATCATGAAGATAAGGATGATCCAAGTAGGGGACAATCAAGTCGAGCGCCAATGACTATCACCGCCTCGCACGATCAGGAGATTGAGGCTATTATGGATTACCAGGCCAGGCGAAAACAAGGGCAAAAAGCCACCGCTATGTTCCTCGTCCATTGGAAAGGGCAATCACCGGAGGAGGCCACGTGGGAACGATATGAAGACTTGTGGAAATTCAAAGATAAGATCCGAGAGTTTATGCAGCAACATTGCGCCGCGGTCGTCGCAATATTAGGTGGGGGAGAGTGTGATGACCCGCCATGTCATCATGCCATATTAGCGCCATTTGGCATATATTAATGCCACGTGGAAGCTTACATAAGAGGAATGCTAGCATTTGTGAGAAGATTCTAGAGAAATATGGATATTTCCTTAGAATGACCCTAGATCCTTATGGATTTGCTAGGAAAGTCCTTGGAATCTTCCAGGCTTGTAGAAAATTCTAGAGAAGGGACTTACTTTTAAATAATAAGGACTTGTGGAACAATTATTATTTACACACTAGCCCCTAGGTGATTAGTATAAATAGGGGACCATTCATTTGTAATTCATCAAGCAAACAATTCAAGTTCTCTCTAATACAAAGCTTTCTTTAACAATTCGCTTGTGTTCTTTCTACCATTCTCGTAGCGATCTTGAGTGTAGCAAGGCTGACTTGGCATAGCAAGAACGTGAGCAAGCTGTGCAAGATCGTGAGCGAGTTGTCAAGTGCCACACGTGTACTTAGTTAAAAACTAAGGACGTGACAATAAGGTGGTTTTTCTGGTGACGTTTTAGATATAGCAAAGGTAGAACCACGCGTTTTCTCACTCCATTCGTCTTACAATTTAGCTTTAATCCTTCTAAAGATCATTAACATATAATTCACAGTAATCTTAAAAGAGACTCAATTCCTTATAAAAAAAATATTGTGGGTTATTTTTAATTTAAAAAAATAGACTCAATAGTCCCTTTTAAATAAAGCTATCAAGTAAAACAAACTCAAATTCAAATATCACATAGCTTTAAATACTTAAATGATAAAAATAAAAATTAAAAGAAAAGATAGAAGAAATTTGCATAACGTTCAGTTTTTTTGACACAATGCATAAGCGGGTATAGAGGCAAACTTGTCTTGTAGTAATAGAATTATTTGTTGGCGCTGGTGTGAGTTTGAAATTCAGTGTACCTTTCTCCTCAGTTGGGCGGTCCATTTCACTTTTTAAAATCTCAAATCTCAACACTCTTTCAACCAAACCCTAGGCGTAGAGATCAACTAATGAAGACGACGAAGCCATTGAAGGAACTTAAGCTCTCTGTACCTGCTCAAGATACCCCTATCTCCAGCTTCTTGTAATTACCTCTAATATACTTGTATTAGACGTTTTATTTTAATCCCATTTATTTACTAGTGATTAAATGTCTCACGAAAAAGTGACAATTAATTAATGCTTGTGCTTGTTTATAATTCAGGACAGCCAGTGGAACGTTTCACGACGGCGATTTACTTTTGAACCAGAAAGGGCTGAGATTGATTTCTGAAGAGAATGAATCTCCGGTTAGTTATTTTTCAGTTTCAATAACTTTTGATGAGTTTCCTTTTAGCTCTTTGTTAGCTGTGATTTATGTTACTGATGTACTCTGCGTGTAGTTTGAGCATTAGGTATTCCAAAATGCTTTATGTTCAGATATCTGAATTCATTATTTTTTCTATGATTGACTAGCACGTTGATTTGAGTTGTGGTCCACGAGATTGCATATTTGATGAGGAAGGGAAGTCTTTTTGGTTGTTCTATGTATTGGTTGTGAATTTGTGTGTCATCCATAATTACTGTACTTGTATCTGGGTGTAGAGGCGGATCCATCATTTGAACTTTATGGGTTTGAGTTCCAAAATTCTGCCTGCCCGTTTGATTTACTGGTTCCTAAATCTATTATTTGTACTTATTTAGAGAATAATAGATTTCAAAATCTATTATTGCACTTTTTTTAACCTTAAACGAGCCACAGTTTTATTGCTACTTTTGAAGAGAGTACATTTGAAGAAAGGAGGATATAACCACGCCTTCTTTAGAAGATGTGATAGAGGTAAGTTAAGTTAGAGAGTACTTCAGCTAACGCTTCCTCACAAAAGAAAAACAACAAAAAATGTGGAAATAAAGCCGTTACTTCAAGGAGGCTCGTAAACAAGCTTGCTTGGTTTTCTCTTCTTGACTCGAAATGTAGGAAATTGCCATCTATCAGCATTCTAGAAGACCTCTAACCTTCCAGGGGGTAGGTCAAATACCAGAAATGCAGGAGTAGTGAGTCTGTCTCACCTATGATTAAGGTGTGCCCTCTTTGTATCCACCAGTTGATACCAAACTCTAAAGCACATGCTTCTGCCCAGTTGCTGGTACCATCCCCCAGTGGATGGAGCATGCCATAATGAATTTCTCCCTGAAATCTCTGATCACACCTCCAGCACCACATTTACCATCAATACATGAGCCATCACTATTGAGTTTAACAAAGAGAACCGGGGGGGGGGGGGGGCTGGGGGGCTGATCCATCCGACACTGATAATAGATACTTCATTGAGAGAAATGTTGCTGAGATTGCATATGTCAACCCAGCCTTCACCAATTCTGGTATTACCAAATTTAGCTTTCAGTTTGTCAGTAATGTTGAAAGCTATAAAGGAGATAGATCTAGCAGCAGATGGTCTTTCCATTCCATATTTGGAGCTACACCTTGATCTCCATTGTTGCCACAACACAAAGGGAGGGAGAATTTTAAGCACATAAGCAATAACAGAGTTCTTATTCCTCTGATTCCAGCAATTGATGATAAGAGTTCTCATATTTACGTTTCTGTATGTAATCCCTAGAGGACCAACAAAGTATTTCAAGATATTTTGAGCATAATAGCTTTACAGAATACATGTTCCACTGTCTCGGATCCGTTGATCATTCCAGGACTCATGCAACATGAGCACACTGAGTGTAAGTTGATACCAAACCTGATGATCTTATCATCAGTGGGGAGTCTGTCATGTATTGCTCTCCAAGTTAGGAATGACATCTTGAAAGGAAAGTCATTGTGCCAGATCTTGGAGTCATATTGATTTGTGTGTGTCCTCTGTCTGAGGAGGTTCCAGGCAGTAGCTACAGAGATATTACCTTTACTTGAGCATATCCAGTGTGGAATGTCATCAGCATCTGGATTGAGAACAACATGCATTTGAGAAATTTGCCTCTTAATATTGACTGGAACTTGAGCATGAAGACAAGACCAATCCCACTGCCCATCTATAAACACTTTATTGATAAGAATATTGTGTTGAGCCAAGCCATCATCGATCTTTTCGTATAAAGGACCAATGGTGGACCAATTATTAAATCAGAAACTAATGTTTCCCCTGCCAATATTCCATGAGATGTTAGAGTCCGCACTATCCTTAATGCCACACATAGCTTTCCAACTATGAGACTGACTCACTGACCCTTGGTCCATACCTCTGTGAGAGGATGAGAACTACCACATCACTTGGCCTTCATGAATTGGGACGACATGGAATCAGTGGTTCTAAACTTCCTCCTCTGTTTAGCATTGAATGTCAAACAACCGTCATCTAGTCTCCTGAAGTTAGCACCCCTTCCTCATATGGAAAACAAAGATTGTACCAGGAAAGTGGAAACCCAGTGGTGCATGCCTCCTTTTTCAAGTCCAGACCAGAAAAATCTAGTGATATACTTTTCAATCATGAGAGAATGAATCTCTGCTTTTTGCAGTTTGTGGTGCCTTACTGTTGCATGTTTCCAAACCGTCAGAATGTATTCCAAATACAGTTCCTAAGATGCCAAAATGGAGATCCTTATTGATGGACCTCTGATGGAGATGCTATGTTCTGAATTTAGAATCTCGATAAATGGTTCATAGCTACTGCATTTGGCACTTTAGCCCGAGTCTAGGTTAGATCATCTAGCATATTAATTGAGTTCATTGTAGATCTATCAGCTATAATCCACAGATGCCCTTAGCTTTATCCACTGATATGTGCTAAAGGGGTAAAGATGAAGGTTTCGAAAGTAAAGCTTTAAGTACCATTTGGTGTATTTGCTTGTTAAAGAAACTCATTTCAACAAATGGATGATAAAGCAGTAAACTTTCTCACGCGTCTTTATTAGCTTTGGTTGGAGATGGCAATATAGTGGAAGGAAAAAGTAAAGGAAAGGGGAGAGTTTTTCTTAGTTAATTGTTGGAAAATATATACAAACAATTAGGGGTCGTTTTGTTACAATGATTAGGGGTTTATCCCAGTATAAGGTCTGGGATTATCCAGCTACTGGAAAGCTTTCAAATGAACACACAAGCTCAAGACAATCTAAGGTGGGGCAATCTCAATGGAGGTTGTTATTCAGTGAAGGCAGGATACAAGAAATAGTGTGCTAGCAATGAAGTAATTGAACTTTGGCCATGGAAGCCTATATGGAAGACAAACTCCCTACAAAGATCATGTGCTTCACCTGGATAGCTCTTAAAGGTGCTATTTGACTCAAGACAACTTATGTAGAAAGAATTTTCAATAGATGTTACATGTGTCTAGACAGCTCAGAATCCATAAACCATGGCTATTTCACTGCAGAGTGGCTGCAGATTTGTGGCACATGTTCCTGTCAGTTTTTGGCATCAGTTGGACAATCCCGCAAGGCATAAAAGAAGCAGTTGAAAGTTGGAACCTTCGCAAAATTGACAGAACCATCAAGAGGATCTGGCAGATGATCCCAGCAAGTATATTTTGGTATTTGGACAGAAATGAATCGCAGATGCTTTGATGGCATATCAACTTTCTCATGTGGCTGTGTATTAGCTTTGGTAGGAGAAGGCAATATGGTTCCAGGTGGCTTCACACTCTGGTTGTTTCGTTTGAATTATTTTTGGGTACAGTAGGTGATGTCGGGCTTAGTGAAGGATGTGTTGCAATCGCATAGCAGGACCTGTAACTAGAAGGAGGACATTTCTAAATAGGCCTTTAGAGAGAAGAACTAGAGTTTTTAAGAGTTTAGAAAATGATTTAATAAATCTGAGGAATAACCTCTTACTCTTAGTTTCGGTGTACCCAAGAAGTTCTCCTGTATGTATGGAGAATTAGATCTCATTTATAGAGAACTATATTACTGTGTAGGTTCTCTACTTTTTGGCACACAACTTGGCAAGAGTTTTCTCCTATCAGAAAAAAAGGAAAAGAAGGCAATATGTTGGAAAGAGTAGACGGGAGGATATAAAACTATAAAGAGCATTGGGCAGATGGGAAAGTGTACTTGTAACAACCCATTCAATTCTTTCTATGTCGTGCTTTTGAGATGTAAGCTTTTTGATGGAAAATTCTCCTCTCATTGAAGGAAAGACTCAATGATTCAACACAAGCAATTTTGTGCAGTAATAAATTAGTAATACCCAAACAAGAGAACTTCAAATGATTCAGGATGCTTTATCTTGCTGCATGTCTGAGGAGCAGCAAGAAGGAGTCTGTCCAAGTTGAAGAATACTGTATTCACACTCTGCTCCACGCGCTGAAGTCTTGAACCTTTTTTCTCTCTAAATAGACCTTTTATTTCAATTCCCCATCTTCTAATTGTAGTTTATGTTTTCACATTGCAATTATTTTCAATTGAGACTCCAATCTGAGGCATCTTGATTATTATTCCATTTTAAGTTACTCTGATTATTTTCAGTTATTTATGTAGCTCTAGTCGCTACGACATTATGAATAGGAAATTTAAAAAATTTAATTGTTGTAAATTTGCACATATTTTTGTCTGTATTATTTCCTCAAAGTTGAATTCAGCTAAGGATTAATTATTTGATTAGTTAGCGGGTATATCCTTAGGTTAAGTCAAAATTCACTATGGGACATTCTGTGATCTGATAGAAAGTTTCAATTTCTTGTGCATAATGTTCACAGGCCTCAGAAACTAAGGAGATAGATCTTCAGTTCTCGTTGGAAGATCTTGAAACCATCAAAGTCATCGGAAAGGGAAGTGGTGGTGTTGTTCAACTTGTTCGCCATAAATGGATTGGAACATTGTTTGCTTTGAAGGTCGGTACTCATCAAGCAAGGATGTTTAACATTCCTCTTTTTTAATTGGTTACTGATGTTTGCATATATTTAGGACCAAGAAAAGTGCATTACTTACGCATTACTCTCTGTAAATGTCAATATCATGGAATAGTGGCTATGTGAGTGATCCTCCTTCGATGAATTGTTGAAGAACAAGTATTTGTGAAAAATAGATTCTAATCCTTTAGAGAACCATTTTTAGCATTTGAATAAAAGAATCAACAAGCACATGCGTCTTAACTCTTCTTGGAATGACAATTTGCAGAATCTTTCATTACACAATCTACATATGGTTTGCCGCAATTTGACCCTTGCTTCCTGGGCCATTGCCACTTTTTGTTAAAGTGTCTACTAGCTTCTTGTTGTTCCGGGAAATTGTATTTTGATTTAACTTCATGCTGGTCGTCTCTTTTAATGTTGACGGGTGATTGCCTCTGACCCAGGTTATCCAGATGACTATACAGGAAGATATTCGCAAGCAGATAGTGCAAGAACTGAAAATAAATCAAGCGTCACAATGTTCACATGTTGTTGTATGCTACCACTCTTTCTATCACAATGGAGCTATTTCTCTGGTTCTTGAATATATGGACCGTGGATCTTTAGCTGACGTAATCAGGCAACTTAAGACTATTCTTGAACCATATCTCGCAGTTGTTTGCAAGCAGGTTCTTGGCTTTCTAGAAACTAATGTTTGAACACGTTTCTGCTCTCCAGATGATGACTTTTATTCTTCATTGCTAATGTTCTCTTTCCAGGTTTTACAAGGTCTTGTCTACTTGCATAATGAGAGACATGTTATCCACAGAGACATAAAGCCATCAAACTTGTTAGTGAACCACAAAGGAGAAGTTAAAATTACTGATTTTGGTGTAAGTGCAATGCTAGCCAGCTCTATGGGTCAAAGAGACACATTTGTTGGGACTTACAATTACATGGCAGTAAGTCCTCTTCCTACATCAGTAGAGTTGTTTTCTTCTGTGTTTTGGTAATTGCTCTTTATTTTGAATTAGTCCATTACGAGTAACTTCAGCTATTTTATGAACAACTCCTTCTAGGAATAGTTTGGCGAGAATGCCTTTTAGTTTCCAACTATAAATTGACTCCTTCGTTACCCTGGTTTAAGCCTGAAAGAATAAGTGGAAGTACCTATGACTACAAGAGTGATATCTGGAGCTTGGGCATGGTCATCCTTGAATGTGCTATTGGACGTTTTCCATACATACAGTCGGAGGACCAGCAAGCATGGCCGAGCTTTTATGAGCTTCTGGAGGCTATTGTCAGCAGTCCACCACCGTCTGCTCCAGCAGATCAATTTTCCCCAGAATTCTGTTCATTTGTTTCCGCTTGGTAAGTATACTGTTTCTTTTGCTTGTGTCTTAAAGACTTTATATTGTGCTCGCCAAGCAAAGATGGAGCTGATAATGGATTCCCCACCAAGTTTACTTCTGTTGCTTTCTTTCTATATCGCCTTGTTGATGATTGAACTAAGTCTAAGGTTGTGTATCATTGTTTTTGAATTTGAGACCTGACTTAATTGTTCACCCTAAATTTAATTTAATTAAAAATAGTTTAACTCCTAGTTTCCTCATTATCTATTCATATCTTGCTTGCTGCCTGTTTCGAGGACAGTCTTTTTGGAAAAATTAGGCTAGTATTGTTAATTGTTGTCTCAAGTAGTAAAAAAGGGCAGCCTGGTGCATCAAGCATCCGGCGTTCACGTAGGGTCCGGGGCACCTCAAAGGGGTGTGATGTAGGCAGCCTACTCTGATGCAAGTATCAGTGGCTGATTCCACGGCTCGAACCTGTGACCTATAAGGTCACACATTGCTCCGAGACTCCCCTTCGTTGTCTCAAGTAGTACAAGGAGTTAAAATTTGGTAATGATAATCTAGCTCACTACATTGCTCTATTTACACAGCATACAAAAGGACCCAAGGGATAGATCTTCAGCTTTGGACCTTTTGGTAAGTATAACTCAGTGCATCATCTTTCATGTTTTTCCTTTAGTTGCTGTGTTTAAATATTCAACTGCTTACTTTACTACAATGTCACTTTCAGAGCCACCCTTTCATTAAGAAGTTTGAAGACAAAGACATAGATTTCGGCATACTTGTGAGTAGCCTGGAACCTCCTGTAAATTTTCCAAGATAAATTCTCATAAAATTAGTAGTATTATACATTAAAGACCTGTAATATTTTTCTATAGCTAGCAGTTGTTGTAAACATCACATGAGCTGATCGAATTATTTAGCTGCACTTTCTGCTAAAATGAGTTTGAATTTCAGTACACAATCGTGAGGATTGACCTTCACTGAATCTCGTATTTTCCAAAGTAGTGATTTATTTATGATGGCATTGCAACTTAGCAAGGTTAGCAGTTGCAAGCTCTTTCCTTTGCGAGCTCGTTGTAGGCTGTAAGTGGCAAACTATAATTGAATCTTATCACAGTTGTTACAATGTAGCTTTTTTTTTGGTTCCCACCCGGTGTCCGGTACTCGAATTGGAGCCCGGCTATATTCGGATTCGCGCCGGGTAGGGCCCCATTCGGGGGGAGGGGTTAGTGTTTCCTACCAAGAATTTTTCCATATCAAGTGCTTGAACACAAGACCTTTGGTTAAGGGAGTAGCAGTTTCATCCACTGCACCACATCCTTTGGTGGTGTTACAATATAGCTTTACTTATACGGTTTTAATTTTAAATATTTTCTTTTCATTTAATGTGTCTTGGTTTGATTGTAAATGAGGTTTAAGAACATAAAGTAGACTTTTAAATTTTGTTTATTAACAAGAATGTAGTTAAATCTTGTGGTTTTCAGTATGTTATTTCATTTATATAAGGAAATGTCATTAAGTATAAATAGGAATATAAGAATTAAAATTTACCAAATATAAAAAGTGAAGTAGAATTTGAAATTTTGAGATAGCATTTAAGAAATGCCTTTGAAAATAAGAAACATAAACTAAAACGTATAAGTATTGACAATTCAAAGGTTAGACACATAATCTTGTGGCATACCGTTGGTGATGACCATTTCTTCTATCGTAGCTACCTCTTCCAACTCTCTCTCTCACTTGGTGTTTAGGCTTCAACAAACAATATATTTAGTATAATTTTTCATAAGTGGGATTTGGGGAAGTAGTGTATACAATAATATAATAGAGAAGCAAAAAGAAAGCAGTAACTTGGTGTTTAGGCTTATTGTTTAAAATTTTAAAGAGTCGTGTTTCGTTACTCACTAGGGATTATTGAATAATTATTTCCAAATTCGTCTGTGAGACGCTTTGTTAGGAATATTTATTTATGAAAAAGCTCAGTTTATTAGATATTTAAATTAGTAGGGCTAGAATCTAGCCTATGGATGCGTGGACCAATGGGCGAGATTGGGTCAGTGGGACCCGTTAAACGAATTTGTGGTAACAAAGGCCAAGTTACACTTTGCAGATCTATTTCCACGTGTATCATGACTTCTATAACAGTCAGCTTTTTTTTTTTCTTATCCTCATACATACCATTCAATTTGTTAGAAAATGACCTAATTAGGAGATAAAGCACAGACATGATTCTGTTACATTATAACTCGAAACTTCCTTTTGACAGCTACTTTTATTTAATTCTAATCAATGCTCCCCACTTTAATTTCGGCACTATAGATGATTTCATTAAAGTTTGATCATTGGAACTAACGTAAATATTAGTAGGGATAATTTGCACTTTTTAAAACACTCAGTTATTGATAAATTCTGGTTTGGTTACGAAATAATAAAGAAGAAAGAATACTGCAGTGCATAGTCAAGAGAGAGAATTTTATTGATTTGGGATGATTTCCAATTGAACATGACCTTTTATTTATAGGGAAAGAGTGACTTAGCTACCAAGTAAAATCCCTAAAATCTCTGTAATTATAGACATTTACCTTAAATACAATTCTATTTATAACACTCCCCATTGAATGTCTATCCAACAGATAATGTGCCTCGTTAAAACCTTAACTGAAGTAAAACCCAGTGGGAAAAAAATTCTAGTACAGGAAAAGATTACACATATCTAACATACGCCTTTTGATTGGGGAAATTACCAGCTATGTCCATTTATAGGTAGCTCATTACAAAAATTGGCCAATTGATAAAATATTACTAATATTAGCCAAATTAGCCAATTAGCTATTTGTAGCAAAAAAATATCAAATTTTTGCTTTGTTTTGAGTGGGTGTTATTAGAATAGATTGGGCACAACTTAAGGAGCTTGAATCTCAGTTTTGGGATGATTTGGTGAAGTTTTGAGGTGGTTTGTATTGAAAATTCGAAGTAAAAGCTGAACATGAAAAAAATGATATGTGTATCACATATGTATCATATTTGTATCAATTGTGTATCACATGTATATCCATGTATACCTGTGTGTGAGATACATGCGTGATACATGTTTGATACATGTGTCGCAGAAGACTTTTTTGAACTCGATTTAATTATGAATTTTGATACAATACCACTCCAAATCACCTCCAATCTTCCTCAAATTTTGTATATTGACTTATCTATATATTTTCAATGAATTTCAACTATACCCATTGAAAAAGTTCCTTTTTTGTTTAGATTTTTGGAATTTTTGTATAGATTTTTGTATTTCATCACCTTATTTGCTACCCCGTCCATGAAATTTCTTTTCCATCTTGTATCTAATGTTGCTAATCACACTTAAAAATATGGAAGGTGATTTTTGCATGTGATTCTTTGAGAGAAAGAACCCTATTATTTGGTTTTTCAATTTTTGTTAGCTAGTTTTGGTAAGTCTATGACTAATGGCTAGAGGTTGGTAAGTTGACATTTATTTGGGACATTTGTGTAAGTTTCCCTTTGATTGCCTCGTTAAAAACCTTGCAAGAAAAACCCAGTGGGACAAAACCTTGTAAGGAAAAAAGAGTACAACGCGCATTAACTCCCCCTGATGAGAACATCAATTCAAATATTTGCATCTTTGCATTCCAATCTTAAACATCTTCAAAAAATCGCTGGTAGATATTTGACAAACAAATCATCCATATTAACTTGAATTAATATGTTGCACCGTGAAATCATCATTCTTGATAGATTTGTAATGTCTTCTATAGTGTCGTGGAATGACCTTTTCAATATCTCCATTGAGGTAACAATTCTCGCTATCAGATTATCATGCTTATAATTATAGCAAGATACATGTGTGCACAAATTTCACCTAGGATATGGTACTTCGGGGCCAAGAATTGCATAACCTTTAAGCATTAAAATCCTTTAGGGATTGCCATATAAGTTAAGTCATTTAAATAAACTTTAGATTCATATCAAGTTTTCATGTTATGCTAGACATCTAAGATAGATAAAAGTGATTGCACACACTATTAACTTTATACTTTCAAGTGTTTGAACTGCAGGTCCAAAACAACATGTCTTTCATATGAAACCAATTCTACTTGAATTGTTTCTCCAAACTTAAGATCCTCATATATATTTATATTTAACACTATTATAGATGTCGTCGACAAATATTTTATATCGGTTGCAACCTCATTTTTTCCCATAAAGACAACATAGAGATCTCTTCATTCATATTTTCAGGTACCTGAACCTCTCCCGAGATTTTATGAAGTGTTATGTCATGTGATCTTCTAGATCACTTGCCTCCTTATTATGATCATTTGCTCATCTTCTTTATCAAGAAGATTTATTTGAAACCGATTTGTCTATATGCTTTAGGCGTACCATAGACTTTGTCCTTCTAGGACTTATTCTAATAGGAGCATTTGCAGTGAGAATATACTTACTTTCTTTGGGTCAGCAAATGCAACTAGCATGCTTTGCAATATATTGCAAATGAATTATCTTTTTATGAACTTTAAGTTCATATTATCTTATTCGATGATCTGGATGTATAAATGATAATTCATTCCACGTAACTTTTTCTCAACTGTTTATCACGTCTCCCCCTCATGTTAGAAAAACTAACTTGCTTCCTCAACTTTGAAAGTTCACCTTTGTGCGTTATGGTGTTAATCAAAATACACACCGCACATCAATAATAATAAGATGGAATATTTGGTTCCTGAACCCGAACCACTTGTGAGGGGGGAGTGTAATATACTTTCGTATATAACGTATATCAAATCGATAAAGATAACTTTGTAGCCGAGCGTTAGCGAAGCTAGATTCTCATAGCAAGGCGCTTCGAGTTAGCGAAGCGCTGTAGTAGCGCCGAAGCCCTATGTGCTCATAAGCAACAATTTAACTATTAAGTGGAGGCACTCAATAAATTATTTTGCTAAATCAACTATGACGTAAACCAACTTATCAAGATGAACTGTCTTGAATAAAAAAATATGAAATTATGCTCGAAATTAAATTATTGAGCAAGTTACCTCGCAAACACCAGGTTGTGGGTTAATAATAATAGCACATATAACCATCTCATAATATGGCAGGGGAATTGGCTCATATTCACCTTTGATATTTTCAGCATTCATGGGATTCAATCCCAATTTCAGTTGATCTATTAGTTAATGAGAACGACAACATAAGAGAATTCATAAAGAACTTTCTAGTTCTTTAATATTTACCCATGTGAATTCTCTTTTATTTTTTTGCACATCATACTTAAATTAACATGGCTAGACCAATTATGCCAACTGGATAAATTATGATATGGATTTTTATATCAATAAACATCCACTTTATTGTGGTATTCTTTTATTTGTGTAGTACAAACTGAAAAATAAAGCGGGTAACTGTCACGACCCTAAATCCAGACCCGATCGTGATGGCGTCTCTCGTGAAAATAAGGCCAGCCGACATAACACAATTCATTTTAAACAACTAAAGCAACACAATTTAAGTCTTTAACATAATAATAATCCAAAAATAAAAGTGAATAGCACAATTCGCGGAAAACAACCAAGCACAGCCCGACATCGGGGTGTCACTAGTCATGAGCATCTATCATAAAAACTACAAGTCTGAAAGAGTCTACGCCACTATTACATAACTAGAACGGGAGAAAATAAGATAGAGGGAGAAGCACAGGGCTGCGAAAACGCCGAGCAGCTATCTAGTGAATCTCCGAAGTCTGCTAGAAGCTCTCAACCCTCGCAAGCAGGACCTGTAGCGCCCGAATCTGCACACAAGGGTGCAGGGATGTAAAGTGACTACTCCAACTCAGTGAGTAATAATAATAAATGAAGACTGAGAGACAAGCATTAACGTTAAACACAACAATATGCTATAAAGAGGCAAAGTAAAATCAGTAAAATACAATCAAAAAGTGTAATCTCATAAAGCACCTTTTAAGCAGTTAAGCAAATAGATGAAAGGCAACTAGAAAAGATAAACACATAAAAAAAAAGTCCGCCCCTCGGGCACAATAACAACAGAATCATCCCCTCGGGCAATAACATAGAACAATACCAGCCCCTCGGGCTATATCTCATATCACAATGGGTACCCGCGCTCACTAGGGGTGTACAGACTCCGGGAGGGCCCCCTTACGGCCCAAGCGCAATATCAAGCCATCTCGTGGCATAATCACATAGGCTCTCGGCCTAATGTCAACAAGCCACCTCGTGGCGTACAATCTCAGGCCCTCGGCCTCATAATCATAATTAGTGTATCAACGCAGCGACGTGGAGCCTGACCCAAAAGTATCCTCACAACACAGGCCCTCGGCCTTACTCAGTCAGAATCTCATAAGCCACTCGGGCAACAGTAAGACATGATGCTCAGCTCAAAATATCTTTTAAAATATCATTTAAAAACAGAGTGAACATGGCTGAGTTATGAAAACCGTAAAATATAGCATGACTGAGTACAAGTATAAAGTCAAAACAGTGAGGAAACGACAGTAAAAATCCCCTAAGGGTCCAAATAGTTGGCACGAAGCCCAAATATGGCATTTAGCCGAAAACATATAACATCAAACAATTTGCAATCAAATACGCAGTAAAATAGTCATTCAGGATGGACCAAGTCACAATCCCCAACGATGCACGACCCCACGCTCGTCATCTAGCGTGTGCGTCACCTCAACATAGCCTAACGCTGTGTAATCCGGGATTTCATACCCTCAGAACAACATTTAAAATCATTACTCACCTCAATCCGGCCCGAACTCTAGCTCGCGATGCCTTTGCCCCTCGAATCGGCCTTCGGATGCTCCAAATTTAGGCACAATCAGAACGTAACCATCAAAATATGCTAAGGGAACAAAGCCCATTCGAAAACAAGAAAAAAACAACAAAATTCCCGAAATTAACCAAACCCGACCCCCGGGCCCACATCTCAAAATTCGATAAAATTTACATCATTAGACTCCTTATCTCCCCGCGAGTTCATACATATCAAAAGTTCCGAAATCCGACCACAAATGGCCCTTCAAATCCTCAAGTCTAGGTCTCCAATACCAAGACCTAGTTTCCACAAATTTTACCCTTAATTTCCACTAATATCATGATTAATCAATGGAAAATGATCATAAACTAAAGTAATGAAGCTTAGGGAACTTACCCAACTGATTCACCTCGATTTTCCCTTGAATTCACTGCCTTAGCTCGTTTCCCGTCTTCAAAAATGGAGTACTTAGCCAAAAATTCGCGAAGGAAACATTATATACTTCTGGCCCAGGGATTCCGCATCTGCGACCCTGATAACACTTCTGCGGTACCGCTTTTGCGGTCCAGGAACCGCTTCTGCGGTCATCACTTAAGCTGCCTCCCGCACCTGCGACCCACTCTCCGCATCTGCGGTCGCGCAGGTGCGGTTCACATGCCGCATCTGTGGTTTGACTCCACCAAGCCTTTGGCCGCACCTGGGACTCCAACCATGCATCTGCGATACCGCACCTACGGCCCCTTAGCTGCAGGTGCGGTTATGACAGCAATGGGAGATATTCAGCTGCCAAAACCAACTTCCAAACTTTCCGCCAACCATCCGAAATCACCCTGAGGCCCCCTAGACCTCAACCAAAAGTACAAACACATCATATACCACTATCGAAATTTATACCAATCTTCAAAACACTTCAAACAACATTGAATCAACCAAATCACATCGAATTAAAGCCTAAGGTTCTAAAATCTTCCGAATTCCGCTTTTGATCAAAAAGTATATCAAACCACGTCCGAATGACATGAAATTTTGCACGCACATCCCAAATGATACAACGGAGCTACTGCAACTTCTGGAATTCCATTCCGTCCCCTATATCAAAATCCCACCTATCAACCGGAAAATGCCAAAATTTCACTTTCGCCAATTCAAGCCTAAATCTACTACGAACCTCCGAAACACATTCCGATCATGCTTCTAAGTCACAAATCACCTCTCGAAGCTATCCGAACCATCAGAATTCACATCCGAGCTCTCTAACATATAAGTCAACGTCTGGTTGACCTTTCGAACTTAAGCTTTCTTAAAAGAGACTAAGTGTCTCAAACCTTACCAAAACCTTTTCGAACTCGAGCCAACCAACCCGATCACACATAGAACCGATAAACAAAGCCATAAGAAGCAGAAATGGGTGAAACGGAGCGGTAACTCATGAAACGACCGGCCGGGTCTTTATAGTAACTTTTCACATACATATTACCCCACTACAAGTTGTAATAATAGAAGATATTAAATCTTTCCTTTATTTATAGTCTCAATATAACCAACCGCTTTCGCGAATACTTTAGAAACTTAATAAGTTTCTTCGAGACTTACTACGACACAATAAATTGACATGATAATCAATTGTATTCCTCCAAAATAGTAATAATTGGCTCTTCCAGAGCTCTCAATTAATTTGGTACTATCACATATTCATCAACATCCATATGGTGAATATCTTTTTTAAAGAAAAAGTTATGCCATTATGGTCATGATCAAAATTATATGCAAGATTTGTTTCTTGCATTACTCTTATCCTTTAATAATCACATTAGCAAAAAAATTTGGCGTACAATAGGTACGTCACCAATGACCATTCAAGCCATAATAATGACATTATTTTCTTATATCATTTCAAACCTCCTTCTAGAGTTGAGTGTGGTAGATTCACTACCACTAGCACATTCATATTCTTCCAAGAATGAATATGTATTCATAAATCACATGTTGTCACATTCACATTATGAATGGACCATAATCATCTGTATGTGCTTTACAAATCTCATGTCAAATGGATGACAAACATTACTTTCACAAAGTGAAAGATTATTTTGAGAATCTTTATTATTCTCATTACCACGATGATGACGATTATAATTTCGTCTATTACCACGTCCACATCCATTGGTACCTTAACGGTAATAATTTTTTCTTCTTTCAGACTTATTACATATGGCTACCACATTCTCTTAAGGGAATGAGAATGAAGCAAATTCAATGGGACGGGTTTCCACTTCTTTGTCCACAATCATTCATGAATTTGATCATGGCAAGATAGAGAAATTTTACCACTTCGAGTGGTTATAATTTCTTATTAACTCCATTAGAGTAATAATCAAAATTTATTGTCTTTGCTTGTATTTAAAATCAAATTATAGAACAAAAGAGAAAAATATGGTAAGATACTTACCTTAAATCCAGAATTTAATCATGAAGGAAGTTCATGGAACAATTGACAATCATTATGCTCAATCCCAAAGCTTCTACTCAATTAGTTAGAGTCTCGTGCTGATAATGTGTTATGAAATAATAAAGAAGAAGAATATTGCAGAGAAAAGTAGAGAGAGAATTCTTATTGATTTGGATGATTTACAATGAAATAGGACCCCTCTATTTATAGGGAAAGAGTAACTTAGCCACCAAGTAAAATCCATAAAATCTTTCTAAATATAGACATTCACCTTAAATACAATTCTATTTATAACAAGTTTGATATATTTAGTTTAGAATATTTAACCTTTAATTAATTAAAACGCGTATTGTTCGACTGTTTATATAGAGAATTATGTTATTCTTTGATTATTGTTAGAAGTATATTATTCTCAAATATGGAGTAACAATACTATTTAACATAAACAATAAATAATTTCAATTAACTGAAGATTAAATATGCTTAACACACTTATGTATAGTCACAAGGACCACAGCCAAAATTTGTTAAATTTAAGAGCTAAAAAGACTATTTTCTTTATTAGTATGGGACGGTATTTACCTTCTTTTATTGCTTCCCCCGGAATAAGGTAACATTTCAGTAATTATAGAGATATCTGTCCTACATAAATTCAGTTAAAATAGATGGAAAACCCCCAATTAAATAAATAGAAAAGAGACTGTACCGTCGAAATGGAAACTTACATAAATGTCCCAAATAAATCTCAACTTACCAACCTCTAGCCATTAGTCATAGACTTACCAAAACTAACCAACAAAAATTGAAAAACCAAATAATAGGGTTTTTTCTCTCAAAGAATCACATGCAAAAATTACCTTCCATATTTTTAAGCGTGATTAGCAACATTAGATACAAGACGGAAAGGAAATTTCATGGACGGGTTAGCAAATAAGGTGATGAAATACAAAAATCTATACAATATTCCAAAAATCTAAACAAAAAAGGAACTTTTTCAATGGGTATAATTGAAATTCATTGAAAATATAAAGATAAGTCAATATACAAAATTTGAGGAAGATTGGAGGTGATTTGGACTGGTTTTGTATCAAAATTCGTAATTATATTGAGTTCAAAAAAGTCTTCTGAGACACATGTATCAAACATGTATCACGCATGTATCACACACACAGGTATACATGGATATACATGTGATACACAATTGATGCAAATATGATACATATGTGATACACAAATGATACACAGTGTGATACACATATCATTTTTTTTCATGTTCAGCCTTTACTTCGAATTTTTAATTCAAACCACCTCAAAACTTCACCAAATCATCCCAAAACTGAGATTCATGCTCCTTAAGTTGTGCCCAATCTATTCTAATAACACCCATTCAAAACAACGCAAAAATTTGATATTTTTTGCTACAAATAGCTAATTGGCTAATTTGGCTAATATTAGTAATATTTTATCAATTGGCCAATTTTGTAATGAGCTACTTATAAATGGACATAGTAGGTAATTTCCCTAGTAACTTTAATCGGTCAAGATAAAGTTAAACCATAAGTTACAAGGTCTATGATGCACCATTGGTAAATTTGAACAAGTTTGACAGTATCACTCAAAGTCAGGGGCGGATGCAACCTAGTGGTTCCAGGGTCATCTAAATTCGATACTTTAGATGTGAAGTATAAATTTATGGATAAAAATTCATTAAAATTATAACAAATAGTAAAATATGAAGCCATAATTTTAAAAATATATTACGTTCGACAATAAGAACCTAAAGAATAAATGATCACGCCCAACTATGCCTTTTAAAAGGACACGCGGACGTTGCAAATATAATCTGAGGTATTTATGCCCAGAGTCGAACCCACAAGGAATCAACCTATCAATTACTTTCGTTAGACTTACTAAGTTCTATGGAATCAACTTCCCCAAACGTTGTAAATAACAATTGATGGTATTTCTAGTAACTAAGACTGAAAATAAATAAATAGCTGAAAACTAACTATGCTTGAGTTGTAAACAATTATGAGAAGGTTCTAAGGTAGTGATTTCCCCTATTGATGGAATCCCTTCCGGTTATGTTTCATATAGATTCACCAAAATATCTCTATCAATCATGAGCACTCCTTTACCATAAATCTCTCCCGAGTAATCACGATAATTTACTAGACGCACTCTCCCGAGATACACTAGCTGACTTTGTTTATTACAGCTCACTTTAGATTGCACCCAAGGCTTCGTTATCCCTAATCCCGCCTTTAAACCCACAGTTATAGATCCCTCTTATACTTTGGGAGTGGTTATGTTCAACAACTACCTAAATATGCACTCTCTCCCGAGTTATGCACACTAAATAGGCACAGCTAATTGAGGATCCTGTCAATTAACTACAACAAACACGTAGTTGAACAAATAGAGATTAAACTGGCAAACTATATTAACATAATCACGAAGTTCATCCCTCAATAGGTTCCATCAAAACCCTAGACAAAGGATTTAGCTACTCATACTAGTGTTCATCACAATAATATTCAATTTCATCACAAATCGTAAAAACAAGAGAAAGAAAGGAAGAACTCGATGGTTGTGTATCCTCCTTGCCTCTTGCCTCTCTCTTTCTTGCACTAAACTATGAAAACCTTGATAAACCCATCCTTGGGCGAGCTTGACCTTATATAAGTTAAGTGAATTTACCCCCAGACTTCCAAGTTTACCCCTGAAAATTTTCTTTCTGGAACTGGGACTAGCGCGGCCGCGCTAATGGCCGCGCTAGTGGACTAACATTCTTTCTCCCGCATCTGGACTAGCCGGTCGCGCTAGTGGACGCGCTAGTCCAGGCCTTTATTTCCTTGATTCTTTTTCTCGTCTTCGCGCGTACTCAGCTCCTAGGGGTTTTTCTTGCTTCAATGTAGCTCCAATCATAGCTTTAAGTCCTCATACAAGCTCCTCATCCTGCAACATATGAAATTCACAATTAGAGCCCATTTTTCATCATTTAACTATATTATGACATTGAAACATAATCAAGCTGGGGCATAAACAATCGCCAAATTACATAAATCTAGCCTATTATCAACACCCCACACTTAAATCATTGCTAGTCCTCGAGCAATCCACCATGCTCTATAGAGGTTCCTTCACTAAACATTATCCCCTAATGCATCACACCCAGAACAAATCACTTGAGTTACGCCTAGTAGTGAACAATCTTAGCCTCAAAAGTCGACTCTCACGTGCCATGCAATATTCAAACTTTCTCAAACTACTCTACACAGAAGTCAAGACTTGCCTTTCTTTTATGAACCACATGCCCTCACATTCACACAAGAGAGTAGTTCCACATATAATGATATTTAGAACAATTAGGAACTGAGATAGACAGATTCGCTCACTCTCAAAAAGAACATTCATATGCCACAAAGATGCACCATAGGCTTGCCCGTAGTGTGCTACTCTACTAATCGAGCCCACTCAGTCTAAGATCAATAGGACTTCACTTGGTTGTAATGTAGGCTAAGGGACGGGTAGGATATATTTGGATATAGTGACTAGCCTCCCTAAGCACTTTTAATACAATTACATTAACATTCACAACCATACTTATGTCAACCAAACATTCCACTACTTTTACAACAACCCCATCCGTTAGGTGCAATTATAACAAACCACCACTTATTGAATACTACGTTTGCTCACATATTTTTTTCTCATTCTTTTCTCTTTTTTTTTTCTTTTTAAGTGGCGCTTATTCTTTTCCGTTTCCAAACACTGCACCTTTTCTCTATTTCAACGGTTCCACTCAAAAACCAAACCGCCACCCCACACTTTTGCTTTTGCACAACTTCAATACCATTTAAGTGTTTATGGGAGGTACAAGGGTTCAAACAGAAGGCTATTCAAACAATTGGGTAAGGTATGCATTGTGGTTGCCAAAGAAACAGGCTTATAGGCTCAAATGGGTTAACTAAGATGTATTGCAATTAGGTGGGTTTACTTTTATGTCTGGCTCAACAAAGAAATGCCTTTATCACTTCTCAGACTGAATGAAACCGCTATTTCGCTTTGCAAACACACGGGGCAAGTTCTAGGCATCAAATGTGAATCATGGAATACAGTAGAACTCACAAACACATGGCATATGACCCATTCCAGATTGGCTTATCGAGACATTCTATTCTGAGCATTCAAGTCAGTGACAAACTGACAAACATACAATTTAAGGCACTTTAGTGAAATTCAACCCTTGAAGCTAAACGTTACACTCTAGTGTCTATTGTGTTCGGGTGTAAAAACGCTAAGGGTTTTTTCCTCCCCTCGATTTTAGCTCATAGCCCATTAATCCTAATCTAAAAACTAAAAAGAAAACAAAATGAACCAAAACTACCTATACCCGGTTCAAGCTAAACCCTTGGAAAAGAACCGTGGCCCAAAGAAAAATCAAGGGGGAGTTATTACACTACCTAAAAATAAAATAAAAAATCTTTTTAGTATTTTCTCTAGACTAACTTCCCTCAAGAAAATAGTCTAAAGGATCCGTCATCAGGAAGGGTCTTCATATTTTTTTTTTCTCGACTTAGTCCCTCAAGAACCCCGCCGAAAGAGATCCGTCGTCGGGACAAGCCACTTACCTACTTTAAACTAATGAACTCTTATTCAACACCAAAACAAAACAAAACAAAATCAAACAGTCAATTGTTACAATTACATATATACAATGAAGTATCCCCCACCCCACACTTATAATGAAGACATGTCCCCATGGCTTAAAAATTGAAAGAACAGTGAGGTAAAGGAACTTCCCTGAAGGCTCACTCCTGGTCGGAGACGGTGTCTGGGTTCACATGCAAGCACGACCCAGAGCTCTCAGCCAGCCCAAAAATTTCTTCTCCGACTTCACCTGTCGGTCAGCCAACGCATCAACGCGGTCACCCAAATCAGTGACTGAGGTACGCAACCCAGCTATCTCCTGCTCCAACGCGGTGAAACGGGATACCCGGGCAGCTCCAGAAGATGATGCCGCCCCGGACGGTGCTGCAGCTGCTGTACTGGGCTCACGGGCCTGTGTTTCGACCCCCACGTCCACCTGGTCGTCCTCTTCTTCCTCCGAGTCATCAGAGCCAATCCTATCCTCTCCACCTGCTGCCGCTGGCTCCTTGCCCGTGGTGACCTTGTCGGCCCGGAACTTGTGGCCTTTTGGTACTAGCCCATCCACACGGAGATTCTCGGGCACCCGAGCTTGCCTGCACAGCTGAGTCACTAAAGAAGGGAAAAAGAACCCATACCTTTTTATTGGGCAGCGAACGAACATTTCGTCGTGCATCACTTTGGCTACATTGAAGTTAAGACCATTGATGAAACACCAAATCAAAGCAGCTCGGGGTCCATTTACCTCCGTAGTGTTGGAGGAAAGAATCAGACGATTGTTAATCAAATACAACCAGCACTTCGCTTCAGAGGTTAGTGCCGAGGAGTGAAACTTTTCACCATATTGCATCCAGACCACCTCTTTCCCGGGTACACAGATCGCATCAAAGAATCGCTCACACTTTGCGTCTGTTGGGTTACGGCCGTACTCATAAAAGTCATCATAATCAGGCACAGGGGGGCAGCTGGTACGCCGTCCGTATTGCCTCAATAGAGGCATTCACCGCCTTTCGGCGCACGGTGACTACGCCATTGTCATGCTCCGGCACGTTAGCGTAAAACTCTCTCACAACCATGACATTGCCCTCCCCTGGCTCATTAATGAAGGTCTGCAACCCCCGCCTCACCAACTCAGTGTACATGTGAGGACAGTGCTGCTGGACCAAACCGATGTCAAGACCCCTTTCCGGAATCGGCTTTTTAGGTGCCTTCTCCGCAAAGCGGTCCTGAGCTTTGGCTGAGACAAATTTGTTACTATCAAAGGGGCGTGCAGGGGCTGCCCCTTGTGTCCTGGATGAGCCGGCTTGGCTGCAAGAAGATGGACCTGTGGCGCGATGTTTTCGAGACGGGGCCATGATACCTGAAAAATGGGAACACATTAGCACAACCCAACACAAAGGTGTGACGCACTGCGGTTACTCAGACTTCACACGCATAAGTGGTCACAACTACCTAGTTACGTTCATTTAGGCCTTTCCACAAACACCTTGTGGGCATTAGGCATTCACAATCACTTTTACGCCATTTATAACATCAACCCACCACTCTCACCAAAATTACAAATCAAGTGGAACAACACCCCACACTTACCACCCACAAACACCACAACATATGTTACCAGTTTTGCTACACAAAAACAAAGAAAAACTACTACAAAAAAAACATCTTACCACAAACAAAATTCTAAAAATAAAAAGAAAAAAAGAAAAAATAAAACTAGGGCTCATACCTGTAGTGTTAGAAGGTGGAGAGTAGAGAAGGAAGGTATGGAAGAATGTGGGTATGGTTATGAGGGGAAGGGGGTCGCTTACGGGGAGGGGGTTTTTTTGGCTTTTCTGATGTTTTGAGGGACTAAGTGGGTCTTGGATTTTACGATTGGGGAGAGTAGAAGAGGGAGTGGGATTGGGATTAAAGAGGGTGGGGGTTATTAGATGGGGGAGGGGTAATTTAGACTCAAGAAACAAAAAAAATTAAAACAAATTAAAACAACCACACCGTCAGTTTTTAGGGCAGGACTAGCGCGGTCGTAGCGCGCCCACTAGTGCGGTCGCGCTAGTCCAGACAGAATGTTACCAATTTAGCGCGGCCACTAGAGCTTTCGCGCTAGTAGCGTGGCCAGTAGTGCGGTCGCGCTAAAATTTGTGATCCCAGGCAAAATGTCACCCAACTAGCGTGGCTTGTAGCGCGGGCGCGCTACTGGGCGATGTTTTCCCCCTGTTCTTACCACTGTCGATAGCCTTATCGCCCGCCTTTTGTCACCTGCATTGGTTAACATGTTGTAAACTCTCACAATTAGTAACTACAACTATCGTTGGGTTGCCTCCCAACCAGCGCCTTAGTTAATGTCGTGGCACGACGATTATAACAATTCAATGGGTTGCCTCCCATGCAGCGCCTGATTTAACGTCGCAGTACGACGCAGATAAGCGCATTTAAGGCTCGCTCGACCTCTGAGGTTCCGTCAGATTTGTCTCAAACACTTCCTTTGTCTCTTTCATGCCTATGTAGAACTTCAATCTCTGCCCATTGACCTTAAATGTGTGAGAGTATTTCTCCGAGGCAATCTCCACGGCTCCTGAAGGGAAAACTTCTACCACTCGAAATGGACCGGACCATCGTGACTTAAGCTTACCAGGGAACAACCGTAGTCTTGAGTTATAGAGCAATACCATGTCCCCGGGTTTGAAATGTCGCTCAACAATGTTCTGGTCGTGCAACCTCTTCATTCTCTCCTTGTACAACTTTGTGCTCTCGAAAGCAAGATGTCTGAACTCGTCGAGCTCATGCAATTCAGTAATTCTTGTTGTGCCTGCAGCCTCAATATCTAAGTTCAACTGTTTCAATGCCCACCACGCTTTATGTTCAAGTTCCACTGGCAAGTGGCAGGCCTTTCCAAATACCAACTTATATGGTGACATACCAATAGGTGTTTTAAAAACAGTTCTATAGGCCCATAGTGCATCATCTAGCTTTTTCGCCCAATCAGTTCTTGTGGCGTTCACAGTCTTGGTTAGCACACTCTTTATCTCTCTGTTGGACACTTCAACCTGCCCACTAGTTTGCGGGTGATAAGGGGTGGCCACCTTGTGGCGTACATCATACTTTGCAAGCAACTTCTCGAAGGCTCTATTACAGAAGTGAGTGCCTCCGTCACTGATAATCGCTCTTGGTGTCCCAAATCGGGTGAATATGTTCTTCGTCAAAAATCCTACCACCACTCTTGCATCATTAGTGGGCAACGCTGCAGCTTCTACCCATTTGGACACGTAATCCACAACAACAAGTATGTACTTATTGCCAAAAGAGCTGACGAAGGGACCCATGAAGTCAATCCCCCAAACATCAAACACTTCCACCTCTTGAATCGGGTTCATGGGCATCTCATGGCGACGGGAATGTTCCCGGTCCGCTGACACTCATTGCAGCCCTTCACCCATAGATGCGCATCTTTAAACACTGTTGGCCAAAAGAACCCGACCTCTAGCACTTTCGAAGCTGTCCTGACCCCTCCAAATGTCCTCCATATGCCGATGCGTGACAAGCCTGCAAAACAGAAGATTGTTCTATCTCGGGGACACACCTCCGGATCATATTATCAACACATATTCTAAACAGATAAGGCTCGTCCCAAAAATACATGCAGCAATCACGATAAAACTTTTTCTTTTGTACAGATGAAAGGTCACAGGGAACTATACCGCTGGCCAGGTAATTTGCAAAGTCTACATACCATGGCGCTTCCTCAAGACTAGTAGCGAGCAGCTGCTCGTCTGGAAAGGTTTCCAGAACATCCTCAACCTCAACCAAATTTTTAGCTCCCTCAAGTCATGATTGATGATCAGCGACTTGGTTCTCTGTGCCCTTACGGTCACGAATTTCGAGGTCAAATTCTTGCAGTAGCAACACCCAACGAATCAGGCGCAGCTTAGACTCCTTCTTCTCAATCAAGTACCTGAGAGTTGCATGATCAGTATATACAATTACCTTAGAGCCAATCAGATATGATCTGAACTTGTCGAAAGCAAACACCACAACCAACATCTCCTTCTCCGTCACAGTGTAGTTCAGTTGGGCTCCACTCAGCGTTCTACTAGCATAGTAGATAGGATGCATCAGCTTGTCTTTCCTCTGTCCCTGCACTGCCCCCACTGCGTAATCACTGGCATCACACATGAGTTCGAATGGCTGCTCTTAGTAGGGGGCAACTATGATAGATGCTGTGACCAGTCTCTTTTTCAGCTCCTCAAATGCTACCCTGCAATCATCAGAAAACAAGAAAGGGTGATCTTTTTCTAACAACTTACAGAGAGGGTTGGCAATTTTTGAGAAGTCTCTTATGAATCTCCGGTAGAAACCGGCATGCCCAAGGAAGCTCCTGATTGCCTTGACTGAAGTTGGAGGGGGCAGCTTTGCTATCACATCCCCTTTAGCATGGTCCACCTCAATTCCTTTGCTTGAAACCCGGTGCCCCAAGACTATACCCTCTTGTACCATGAAGTGACACTTCTCCAAATTCAGAACCAGGTTAGTCTCGATACACCGTTTCAGCACACGAGTCAGATTTATCAGGCACTCATCAAATGAGTTCCCCACCACTGAGAAGTCATCCATGAACACCTCCATTATATCCTCTACCATGTCAGTGAATATGGCTATCATGCACCGTTGGAATGTGGCGGGTGCGTTGCATAGGCCAAAGGGCATCCTCTGAAAGGCATAAATGCTATACGGGCAAGTGAAAGAGGTCTTCTCTGTCCTCTGGTGCAATGGAAATCTGATTGTACCCTGAGTACCCATCCAGAAAACAGAAGTGTGACCGCCCTGCCAATCTGTCTAACATCTTATCAATGAAGGGAAGTGGGAAGTGGTCTTTCCTGGTGGCTAGATTTAGCTTTCTATAATCCATGCAAATTCTCCAGCCCGTGACGGTTCTTGTAGAGATCAATTCGTTGTTATCATTCTTAACTACCGTCATGCCACCCTTTTTAGGTACACATTAAACTGGGCTAACCCAGCTACTGTCAGAGATTGGGAAAATGATTCTCGCATCTAACCACTTGATTACTTCTTTCTTCACCACTTCCTTCATATTGGGGTTCAGCCTTCTTTGGTGTTCCCTGGAAGGTTTGTGTCCCTTTTCCAGTAGAATTTTGTGCATACAGTAGGCGGGGCTGATCCCCTTTATATCTGCCATGGTCCACCCAATGGCAGTCTTGCACTCCTTAAGTACCTGCAAGAGTTGTTGAGCCTGCACATCTAACAAACTAGATGAGATAATAATAGGTAATGTGGAGTCAGGTCCAAGGAACTCATACCTGAGATGGGCGGGCAGTGGCTTTAACTCCAGCTTTGGTGGTTCTTCGATGGATGGCTTGGCTGGAGGAGTTTCTCTATTTTCCAAGTGCAAGGGCTCAAATTCTAGAGTTCTATCCCAGAACCCTCTACCCTCTAACGCCAACACCCATTCCGCCAGATCCTCTCCATTTACCTCATCCAAATTCATCAAACATGCAGCAAGGGGGTCCTCAATAGTCAGCATCTCATCATCAGTCTCTACAATTACATCCACGGCATCAATAAGAGAGCAATTGGCGAATTCACTTGGTCGCCTCATAGATTTCTGCACATTGAATGTTATTTCTTCGTCGTTCAGTCTCATCTTTAGCTCCCCAGTCTCACAATCAATTAGAGCTCTCCCCGTGGCCAGGAATGGTCTTCCCAAAATTATGGGAATATCTTCATCCACTTTACAGTCTAAGATCACAAAATCTGCAGGGAACACAAATTTCCCCACCTGAATCAACACATCATCCAGGATACCAGAGGGTCGTTTCACAGTCCTGTCAGCCAGCTGCAACAACATAGAGGTGGGTCTAGCTCTTCCAATACCCAGCCTCTTATAAATCGCCAAGGGCATAAGATTAATGCTGGCCCCTAGATCACACAGTGCCTTAGAAAAAGCAAAATTACCAATAGTGCATGGAATTGTAAAGCTCCCTGGGTCAGACAGCTTTGCTGCAATTGGTCTAGTCACCACTGCACTACAAGTCTGAGTAAGAGTAACTGTGGCCAAGTCTTGGAAATCAAATTTTCGGGACATTAAGTCCTTCATCATTTTTGCATACCCAGGCATCTCTTTCAAAGCATCAATCAATGGTATGTTTACCTGGATTTGTTTCAGTATCTCAAAGAATTTCTTGTATTGCTCCTCCTTTTGGTACTTAGCCAGCCTCTGAGGGAAGGGTGCAGGAGGTCTCTTCTTCCCAATCATTTGGGATTGATCTTTATCAGCTGCCACCTCCACTACTGGCTCCTGGGTTGTCTCAGCTTCTTTCTCGATCTCAATCTGAGTGCTATTTCCTTCCTGGGCAGGCTGGACTGTCACCTCTGTCAGTTTCGTTGACTCATCCAGCTCAATGGGCACTGGTATGAGTGTCTCAGCCTGTCTAGTTTCTCTAGCCCTCTCCTGCTCTACATCCAAATCTCTGACATTACGTAGACTCATCGCCATAAGCTGCTTCGGCCCTTGATCTTTTGGATTTATCTGTGTGTCTGCCGGTAGTGTCCCATGAGGACGATTGTTCAGAGACATTGAAATTTGGCCCACCTACACTTCAATATTCTTGATTGCCGCATCATGTGCATCTACTCTCTCATTATTTTTGCATTGGACCCAATAACCTGCTGCATCATTGCTTCAAGTCTAGCAAACCCATCTTCCTGCCTTCCACCATGCTGCTGCTGAGGAGGGTGATACCCCTGCTGCTGATTCTGATTATTATATCCCTGTGGCCTTGGGTAAGGAGCCATATTATTAGGGGGTCTCATACCTCCCATGTTCCCAGTATTGAACTGTGGTTGGGCTGGCTTGTACTGCTGATTCTGCTGGCCCCAATTCTGACCACCCTGTCTCTAGCCTCCATAATTAGACACATAGTTCATGTCTTCAGGATAGTGATGATGATCATGTTCTACATTCCACTGATTACCAATTGGCTGACTAATGCAAGATGCACACAAGTCCCCATTGGTAGTGTCTACGATGTGTACCTGCTGCTTCTGCCCTGACTCTTCCACCTTTTTGGTGAGTATACTCATCTGTGTCAATAAGGTGGCCATATTTTCAGCCATAGAGTTAGATGGATCTAAAGGCACTGAGTGAACCACTGGGGTGATAGGTGCATTCCTGGTTATCCATCACGAATTTTGTGCCATCTTGTCAAGCAGACTCTGGCCTTCTCTCTATGTTTTGCTCAAAAATGCTCCACCCGCTGAAGCATCAACTATGTTCTTTACACTATCTGACAATCCCATGTAAAACCGATGTCCCAACATCAGATCTGGGACACCATGGTGTGGACATACAACCAGCATCCCCTTAAAGCGTTCCCATGTTTCATGCAGTGTCTCCATTGGTCTCTGTTTAAAACTCAAAACTTCATCAATTTGTTGAGCAGTCTTGTTGGGTGGGTTGAACTTGTTGTGGAATTGTTTGACTAACTCCTCCCAAGTTGTTATGGAATTTATGGGGAGTGAGTCTAGCCAGATTTGGGCAGCTCCTGTTACTGAGAATGGGAACAACAACAACTTGATTGCTTCCTGAGTTACGTTGGGCTACCTTTGGGTTTTGCATATTGACAGGAAATTCTTCAAGTGCTGCTGAGGATCTTCGACTTGTGACCCCGAAAATAGTCCCTTGTTTTGCAACAAGTGCAGCATGTTATTCGTGATTTGGAATGATTCAGCCTGTATCTGCGGGATTACAATCGTTGTGGCTAGATTTTCAGCTGTGGGTTGTGCCCAGTCATAGAGAGCAGCCTCTGGCACAGGAGGTGCCGGTGGATTGTTTTCGTGATCTGCCATGTTCGGTTCGGATTGATCAATTGTTTGTTGCTGTTTGCTTTTCCGGTTGGCCCGGTTCAACGCCTTAAAAACTTTTTCGGGATCTGATAGAGTTTCGAATACTTCACCAGTTCTCGTTGAGTTTCTAGGCATGCACCTGTGCAACCAAATCAGCAAACGTCAAAATTTCAATGTATAGATTGGGTATAGAGAAAACACCATTAACTCCCCGGCAACGGCGCCAAAATTTAATCACGCCCAACTATGCCTTATTAAGGACACGCGGACGTTGCAAATATAATCTGAGTATTTATGCCCAGAGTCAAACCCACAGGGAATTAACCTATCAATTTCCTTCGTTAGAATTACTAAATTCTATCGAATCAAATTCCCTAAATGTTGTAAATAACAGTTGATGGTATTTCTAATAACTAAGGCTGAAAGTAAATAAACAGCGGAAAACTAACTATGCTTGAGTTGTAAACAATTATGAGAAGGTTCTAAGTCTATGATTTCCCCTATTGATGGAATTCCTTCTGGTTATGTTTCATATAGATTCACCAAAATATCTCTATCAATCATGAGCACTCCTTTTACCGTAAATCTCTCCCGAGTAATCACGATAATTTACTAGACGCACTCTCTCGAGATACGCTAGCTGGCTTTGTTTATTACAACTCACTCTAGATTGCACCCAAGGCTTCGTTATTCCTAATCCCGCCTTTAAACTCGCGGTTATAGATCCCTCTTATACTTTGGGAGTGATGTTGTTCAACAACTACCTAAATATGCACTCTCTCCCGAGTTATGCACACTAAATAGGCACAACTAATTGAGGATCCTGTCAATTAACTACAACAAACACGTAGTTGAACAAATAGAGATTAAACTGGCAATCTATATTAACATAATCAAGAAGTTCATCCTTCAATGGGTTCCATCAAAACCCTAGACAACGGATTTAGCTACTCATGACAAAACGAGAATAAACTACTAAATTATTCATAATGGGTAATTGCAAGAAAATAAAAAAGATAGAAAAACTCTAATGTTTGGTTGATCTTCTCACACTTGTTCTTGCCTCCAAAAGTAGTCTAAAACAAGCTTC
>NW_017671840.1:92567-178675 GCF_001879085.1 Nicotiana attenuata | reverse complement strand
TAGAAAACATGTTATTAGGTTTATGTTCCTAATTGCGCAATAGAAATCATGCTTAGGGTTCATACATGCATTAGAAATCATGCTCTTAGGTCTCATGTTTATTGTTTCAGCATGTGCGTCCTTACAAAATCATGTGTTAAAATCTGCTAATAATTAGCATTTTACTATTATATTCTACGCTGCCATGTGCATTTAGCAATCCTGCTCTTAGGAAATTCTGCAATCCTGCTATATGCATTTAGAAATCCTGCTCTAGGGATTCTGCATCATGAGTTTTATACATGCATCTTAGATACCATGTTTAGGATCTTATCCGTACTCGCATTCACACTTAGTGTAAACTGCTGGTTATAAAAGAGGTAAAAACAGCTTCACACTTAATTATCCTGTTTAAAATAACTGGTAACAATCTCAGCATTCGTATCAACTAGAACAGCATGCTCTTAGGGTAAAATAATTTCCAAACTGTTTTTTTAATAATTCTGAATAACTGTTGCGTACTATTTTACACCTAGGCAAACCTTGGGTAATCAATTTTAAATAAAACCAGAACTGTCTCTGCGATCAGTGTTTAATTATCAACTGTTAAAATTAGTAGGCAAACCTGATTCGGACTTCTTTTCTGAGTCATGTGGTAAATTCGATTCACTGTTATCACTTTTAAAACCTTGTTAGGATCTGAATGTGGACCTAATTGTGTATGAGTCATGTTGTCTATGTGCATTACCTGTGGAGGAGTATTTGAGCCTTTCGTTTGTCTTCCATGCTCCCCTTGATTGAAGTCCTACTTGTTATTGTATGTCGCCTTAGTATTTTGCCTTTAAACATGAGGGTCTGCCTAGAACCTCCTTCTTATAGGATAGGAGTCCTAAATTCCTCCGGGACTGATAGGAAGGGACGGGTAACAGCATGCAATAAGGGACGAGACCAACCCTCGCTTTACTTACCTTCATGGGGCGGGAAAGGGTAGATATGGATATGATGACCGGTGCGCTAATGCCACGCGTAGCCCCTTTCTAAGGAGTGATTACCGGGCATTTTCCTAATGTGATCCTATAGGCTAACCAACCTAGGACACCCTTTTATATTCACAAACACGCTTAGATTGTACTTCTTTTCAAAATCTTGTTTTTTTCATTAACTGTTTTTTTAAACATATGTGTATTTAAACTTAAATCCCCTACTATTTGAGTCATACTTGTTTGTTTGCTAATTGTATAAATTCACAAAAACTGTCTGGCCGGGAACCACGCTAGTGGATCCTGAGGGGTGCCTAACACCTTCCCCTTAGGATAATTTCAATCCCTTACACTATCTCTGGTTGTCAAACGTAGTTATAGATGAACCTTATAGGTGCCCTAACGCACCTTAAATCGTTAGGTGGCGACTCTTCAAAAAATGCAAACCCCTTTCCCAAAAGGAAAGGGTTATCCCATACCAAAATGTCATAAATCTGATTCCCTCCGTGAGGAAAGGTAAAAGGGGGCGCGACAGTACATACTGTCAATATCTGGGCCAAAGTCTCCTGAAGACCCAGAATCACAATGGGCACAGCTGGTGCCTGAGCTAGTGCTGCTGGAGTGTCCACAACTGGGACCTGCTCCTGAACTGGGGCGGCTGGTGGATCAGCAGGTGCTGCCCCAGCTGTTGTGTGGGCTGCACCTCTACCCCTACCATGGCCTCGACCACGTCCTCGGCCTCTAGTGGCTCCAGCTGGTGGTACTGGTGGTCGTCCATCCTGACCGGTAGCGCGTTTCCTCACCATCTGTGAGAGAGTAGAATAACAAAAGTTTAGTTCTCGGATCAACAAATTTGCACGACAAGAATTTCAAGAATATGGAATTTTCCTAAAGGTTCTGCAGCCTCTCGAGGATAAATACAGACGTCTCCGTACCGACCCGCGAGACTCTACTAAACCTGCTCATGAATCGTGAGACCTATGTAACTTAGGCTCTGATACCAACTTGTCACGACCCTAAACCCAAACCCGGTCGTGATGGCGCCTCTCGTGAAGACAAGGCCATCCGACATACTTTCAATTCACTTTAAGCAATTAAATAAATAAATACTAAGGCTTTAACAAAAATAAAATCCCAAAATAACTATATAAGTTGCGAAATTAAAAACCAACACAACCCGACATCGGGGTGTCACCGGTCATGAGCATCTAAAACAATAGTACAAGTCCGAAAGTCTAATCTACTACTACATAACTGAATCAAAAAGGGAATAAAATAGAGGGAGAATGCACTGGGCTACGAATCGCCAAACAACTACCTAGTAAATCTCCGAAGATCTGCTGGAAGCTATCAACCCTCAGTAGCAGGACCTGTAGCGCCCGAATCTGCACACAGGGGTGCAGGGAGTAAAGTGAGTACTCCAACTCAGTGAGTAATAACAATAAATGAAGACTGAGCGATATAAAATTACGTTAAACACAACAATAAGCTATAAGAGGCAGAACAAAATCAGTAAGCACAATTAAACAATGAATTCTCATAAAACACGCTTTTTAAGCAGTTAAACAATTAAAGGAAAAACAGCTAGAATGGTAAACACACAAGAATTTTCCCTCGGGCTCAGTAACAACAACATAATCGGCCCCTCGGGCAATATCACAGAACAATACCAGCCCCTCGAGCTATATCTCATATCACAATGGGTACCCGCGCTCACTGGGGGTATACAGACTCCGGGAGGGGCTCCTTACGGCCCAAGCGCAATATCAAGCCATCTCATGGCGTACAATCTCAGGCCCTCGGCCTCATTATCATAATCCGTATGTCACTGCTGCGGCGTGCAGCCCGACCTAAAAGTCTCCTCACAATACAGGCCCTCGGCCTTACTCAGTCAGAATCTCATAAGCCCCTCAAGCAACAGTAAAATATGAAGCTCAGCTCAAAACATCTTTTAATATATCATTTCGAGATGGACTAAGTCACAATCCCCAACGGTGGCGACCCCACGCTCGTCATCTAACATGTGCGTCACCTCAACACAGCCGAACGTTGTGTAATCCGGGGTTTCATACCCTCAGGACAGTATTTAAAATCATTACTCACCTCAATCCGACCCAAACTCTAGCTCGCAATGCCTTTGCCCTTCGAATTGGCCTCCGGATGCTCCGAATCTACCAAAATCAGAACATAATCATCAAAATATGCTAAAGGGACAAAGCCCACTCGAAATTAATCGAAAAACCATGCAAATCCCGAAATTACCAAAACCCGACCCCCGGGCCCACGTCTCGGAATTCGATAAATTTTACGTCATTAGACTCCTTATCTCCCCACGAGTTCATACGTATCAAAAGTTCCAAAATCCGACCACAAATGGTCTTTCAAATCCTCAATCAAAGGCCTAGGTTTCTAAGCCTTAGCTTCTCTAATTTTACCCTTAATTACAGCTCTAATCCGCGAATTAATACCATAAAAAACGAGTTTTCATAATCCAAAACCTTACCTCAATGATGTCTCCTTGATTTCTCTCTTCAAAATCGCCCAAAGCTCCAAAATTCGTGTTTAAAAGTGACGAAACCCTCTGAAAATCGCAAAGGAGGAAATATAAATATTCTGACCCAGGCTTTTCGCACCTGCGGTACAGAAGTCGCACCTGCGAGACCGCTTCTGCGGTGATGAAACCCTCTGAAAATTGCGAAGGAGGAAATATAACTATTCTAACCCAGGCTTTTCGCACCTGCGGTCCAGAAGTCGAGCCTGCGAGACCGCTTCTGCGGTCCACATGGCCGCACCTGCGGATTCCACTTAACGGGCCAAAATCGCTTCTGCGGTATGTTGCCCGCACCTGCGCTATCGCAGGTGCGCTTCTCCTACCGCTTCTGCGGTTCCAGCTGGTCAGGCCCTTGGCCGCATCTGCGACCATATTTTCGCTTCTGCGAGACCGCACCTGCGGTCCCCTAGCCGTAGGTGCGGTTATGACAGCAATGGGAAACTTCAGCTGCCACAACCAACTTCCAAACTTCCCGTCAACCATCCGAAATCACCCCGAGGCCCCCGGGACCTCAACCAAAAGCACAAACATATCCCATAACCTTATTCAAACTTATACCAATCTTCAAAACACCTCAAACAACATCAAAACCACCAAGACACATCGAATTCAAGCCTAAGGTTCTAAAATCTTTCGCATTCCGCTTTTGATCAAAAAGTATACCCAACCATGTCCGAATGACCTGAAATTTTGCACACACATCCCAAATGACATAATGAAGCTATTGCAACTTCTGGAATTCCATTCCAACCCCTATATCAAAATCTCGCCTATCAACCGGAAAACGCCAAAAACTCAATTTCGCCAATTCAAGCCTAATTCTACTCCGGACCTCCAAAACACATTCCGATCACACTCCAAAGTCCCAAATCATCTCCCGAAGCTATCCGAACCATCGGAACTCACATCCGATCCCTCTAACACATAAGTCAACATCTGGTTGACTTTTCCAACTTAAGCCTTCTTAAAGGAGTGTCTCAAACCTTCTCAAAACCTTTCCGAACCCGAGCCAACCAATCCGATCACATATAGAACCAATAAACAAAGCAAATAGAAGCAGAAATGGGGAAAACGGAGCGGTAACTCATGAGAGGACCGGCGGGGTCGTCACATGAGCTTGCATGCCAATGTACTGAGCATCTCTAAGCTTTTCTTTTTCCTTAACCGCTTCTAGCTCGGATGCCAATGTACTAAAATTTCAATTAATAAACTAAAAGTTCAATTCATATCCAAAAAGTTCAATTCATACACTAAAATTTCAATTCATATCCAAAAGGATCAATTCATATCCTAAAATTTCAATTTATAAACTAAAAGTTCAATTCATAAACTAAAAGTCCAATTCATATCCTAAAGGTTCAATTCCTAAACCCTAGATTCTAACTAAACTATCAAGACAATACAAAGTATAATTCAAATCTAACTAAACTAAATTCAACACTAATTAAACTAATTAGTTAATAAAATTAATTAATAAAACTAATTAAAACAAGANTGTAGACGAAGGAATTGAAACACTAATTCATATACTTAATACTACAATATTAAAATAAATTGAAACAAAAACTAGAAATAACAAAGATTCAAGGGTTATAATTCAAACCTAGGGTTTTTTTAGGTGGAGAAGGAGAGAGAGGGGCAGCGACAGGTGGTGGCGTGGGTGGCGGCAGTCCGTCAGTCACAGTGGTGGAGCGGGGTGGGGGAATGGGATTTGTGTGAGGGAAATAGAAAAGGGGAGGGGAAGGTGTTGAGAGAGAGTTGGGGAAATTTTGGGGAAGAAAATAAGAGAACTAGGGGGGGGGGAACCCGTTTTTGACTCTGTTATTAGAAAAAGTGACCAACGTTGGTCGCTATTTTTGGTCAGTAATTAAGTTTTGACCGTTTGACCAAAATAGCGACCAACGTTGGTCGCTATTTCTTAAAAAAAAATTAAATAATTTTTTTTTCTTTTTTGGTTTTTAAATATTATAAGCTATAAAAAATTTTACTATTAGCTATAATTATTTATTTTATTTAACTACAATTATTATAAATAATTATAAACTCTAAGTATAATCTTTAAAAAAATGATATTAACTAGGTAATCAGTTTTAATAGATTATAATAGCATCTATGTAAAGGAATTTTTTAAGTTATATTTAAGTATATGAGTAATTTCATACACACGCATAAACTATATTGTAATTGATGATCAATCTTATACATTACTACATATGAATAATTTATGAATTGAATAAACCAATATAATATTATTCTATTAATTGATATAATAGTATTCATTATTTGTATTATAACAGAGTTAATGAATTACATTCATTCATCACTAGGTTATAAGTCGATGAATCAATTATAACAGATTAATTGATATAAGTCGAGACGTTTTGTTTTTAATATTCAACGATGCATCTGAGTAGGTTATAAGTCGATGAATCAATTTACACACAAATATATTTGATGAATAATTATATATACTAATTAGGATCTTGACAAGTCTATCAATCCCTAAAAGAACCCGACCTCGGTATCAATGGGAAGTATCTAAACACCTTTGCTGGAATTTTTGAGGTTTCCAAACTACCAGATTCACCTACAAATTGTTTGAATCTTGGAGCTTTGCAAAACTTACAATCAGTTCGATCTTTTGTCTCACTCCAATAGATCATACAATCATTTGGACATGCATGTATTTTTTTGTATTAGAGTCCTAAATCTTTAATAATTTTTTTTGCATCATTAAAGGACTTTCGCCTTCAGGAAACACATCTTTTAACAACTCTAACAGCATGGAAAATGAATTGTTACTCCACCCATTGAGACACTTTAAATATAATAGACGAACAAGAAAAGAAAGAAGTGAATATTTGCTTCCGGGATATAATTCACACTCAGCTTCTTTCAATAAGTTAAAAAACTTCTCCGTTTTCTTATCAAATCCCATATTATGTTGATTTGACCCACCAAAACTATCACCATGAGTGTCCATATTAATAAAGTCACTAGTAGGAGGAACTCCAAAAGCATCCTGCACCAAGTCTTGTATTTTGTCACCTCTATCTAATCTATCCACAGACATTGATGAAGATGATGTCTCACCATGAAAAATCTAATTAACATAACTAGGTAGAAATCCATCAACCACAATATGTTCAACAATCAATTCTTTCGGGATAAATTTCATATTACGACACTTCCGACATGGACACAAGATTTCAGATGCATTAGGCCTATCTAATGAGGCAAAATGAAGAAACTTTTTGGCTCCATTCTCATATAAAGGATCATTCCTATTCAATATGTTTATCCAACTCTTATCCATTAAGAATAACCTATATATATAGCAAAAAGATCAACTAAAAGAGTATAATTATAGATAGAAACTGCAAAGAGTATATTGCAGAATACGAATATTTATTATAATTTATACACTTTACTAATGACTATACAAATGTGTTCATTCAAAGCATGGAAAAAACATATCTAGTTTCTTTATATTTTTTCAAAAGTGAATCTTATAAACTAGTTCACTCTATTGCCACAATATTCAATATTTTATCATGACTAAGCAAAATTAAACAATAGAATACCATAACTGACATCTTGAGAAAATATAACTTTTAAAAAACAAGTATCAAATTGATGTTTGATTGAACTTGATTTAGATCTATTTTATAGTGAACTAGTAAATGACATCATACTAGTCCAATCTTTTCAAATTGTAACGACCCGATCAGTCGTTTTGAGATCTAGCGCGCTGTTCAGCAGCTTAAGGCCATGAGCAGCTTCATTTCAGGTATTATGGCTTGTACGCGTAGTCGGAATTGAATTTCGGGAAGTTCGGAGTTGATTTGGAAAGAAAATTCTCATTTCAGAAGCCTTAAGTTGAAAGGATTAGCTAAGATCGGAACTTTGAGTAAACGACCTCGGAATCAAGGTTTGAAGGTTCCAGCAGGTTTGTATGATGATTTCGGACTTGGGCATATATCGGGTTTTGGATAACCCGGGAGTATTTTGGCGCCTATTGTGGAAGTTAGCATTTTAGAAGAAATTATATAAGTTTGGGTTGAAGAGCATTTCAGTGTTATCGATGTTCGTTTGGGATTCCAAGTTTGGGAGTAGCTCTGTATGGTGGTTCTGGAGTTGGGAGCGTGATCGGAAGTGAATTCGGAGGTCCGTGGGTCATTTTGGAGTCATTTGGCTAAAGACAGAAATTTGAAGGTTTTGAGAGGTTTGACCGGAAGTGGACTTTTTGATATAGGGGTCAGAATCCGATTCCGGAGGTTGGAGTAGGTCCGTAATGTCAAATATGACTTGTGTGAAAAATTTGGGGTCAATCGGACGTGATTTGATAGGTTTAAACATCGAGAGTAGAAGTTTGAAGTTCTAAAGTTCATAAAGCTTGGATTGGAGGTCGATTCGTGGATTTGGCATTGTTTGATGTGATTTGAGGCCTTGGGCAAGTCCGTAATGTATTCTGGGACTGGTTGGCATGATTGGTTGGGATCCCGGGGGCCTCGGGTGGATTCCGAGTGGTTAACGGATCGAAAATGGAATTTTGGAAAAGGCTGAAGTTGCTGGTATCTGGTATGACCGCACCTGCGAGGGTTTGGCCGCAGGTGCGGAGCCGCAGAAGCGGCCAGAAGTGCCGCAGATACGGTTTTGGGCTGGACGTTAAGGAACCATAGATGCGATCATGTAGCCGCAGAAGTGGGACCGCACCTGCGGTAGTCGAGTCGCAGAAGCGGAAATGGGCGGCTGGGCTGGGACCACAGATGCGGTCATTTTGCCGCACCTGCGGGACCGCACCTGCGGAAGGAGAAGCGCAGAAGCGGGCTGGGGCAACTGGACGAAGATCGCAGAAGCGGTATCGGACCGCACCTGCGGAACCGCAGAAGCGGTCAAGTGACCGCAGGTGCGGAAAGTGCTGGAGGCAGTGAGTGTTTTAAAATCGGGATTTGGCCCATTTCTTTCATTTTTCTCTTGGTTTTGGGCAATTCTTGGAGGATTTCAAGAGGGGATTTCATCATTCAATGGCAAGGTAAGTCATTCCCATCCATCTTAAGTTAAATACATCGATTATGCATAGATTTTGGCATGTAAATTGGTAAAAATTTGGGGTTTTGGTAGAAAGACCTAGAAATTCATATTCTTGGAATTTGACCACGATTTTGAGTATGGAATTAAGAGAAAATTATATATTTGAGTTCGTGAGGCTATGGGTAAACTTATTCTTCGAAAATTTTGGAAATCCGGGCACGTGGGCCCGAGGGCGTTTTTGTCAACCTTTCGATCGGGGTTAGCAATTATTATAAATTGGATTAATATGAGTAGTTTATCGTATATTAACGAATTTGCATAATTGTTGGCTAGTTTTGGGAGTATTTAGCATCGATTCAAGTCTTCAGAAGGGCGTGGAATGCCGGTTATGGATCTTCGGAGCGAGGTGAGTCTCCTTTCTAACCTTGCAAGAGGGAATTGTCCCCATAGGTGAGTTAATTGGTTATGTGCTCCTATTTATGGGGGCAACGTACGCACGAGGTGACGAGAGTCCGTGCGTAGCTACTATTATATTATTGTCCGGGTAGTCTAGGACCCTAAAGCATGCTATACTTGGAATAATTGAAATGTTGGCTACAGTTGAATTGCATAAATCCTGTCGAATTGGTAAATGGATTTCTAAAAGGATTAACTTCATTTTCTTAAATCGTTAAAAGAGAATTGGCTTATTATTTGGATAAGTGTTCCTCGATAAATTCTTAACCTGCTGTTTGAGCATGTATTTCTATGTGTACCTGCGTCGCATGTAAGGTTCGCGAGCAGGATGATTGCTTATTTAAATTTGACCGCGTCGCATGTATGGTTCGCGAGCGGGGTAATAGATGCATCTATGGTTCGTGTCGTTCGACCCTCGGTAGTGCACAGTTTAAATATTTTTGGATCGGGCTGTACGTCCTCGGCATGAGTTGCGCATGCTTGTATTGCTTGTTGTGAAAGTTGTTGATACTAATACCTGCTTTTCCCCGACTTGAGATAATTGTCAATTAATGGATTATGAACCCGGAGATTTTAATTAAAAAGGAACTTTCACCTGTTTAGTGACTCATTTGAATTTTACTGTTGTTCTTAATGGATCTGTGTGTCATTGCATTAATAATATTATCACTGGACCTTTAGTAAGAGTCGAAGTTGCCATCACGTCTCTACTTCTTCGAGATTAGGCGGGATACTTACTGAGTACACGTTGTTTATGTACTCATACTACACTTCTGTGCATTTTTGTTGCACATGCACTTGTACTACTAGTGGCCTACTGGGCATAGCAGCATGGATGATACTGGGACTAGGTGAGTTGCATTACTCGAGGCGGTCCGCAGCTAGTATAGTCCCTTCCAGTATATTGTATTTACTTTTTGTCCATTTGTATTCCGGACGGATGTTGTATTGTATTGCTTCTTAGAAATAGCTCATGCACTTGTGACATCGGGTTCTGGGGATGTCTATAGGTTTATTCAGAAATGTAAAATTGTTAAATTTTTCATCATTTATTCAGTGGAATTTATCACGTATGGTTTAAACGTATAAAAGAAATGATTTTAGAAAATATTTAAACGAGAAGTTACTAGTTATTTGTTGTTGGCATGCCTGATAGTGGAGTCCGACGCCATCACGACCCTTAGTGGATTTTGGGTCGTGACAACATGGTATCAGAGCACTAGGTTCCCTTAGGTCTCACGAGTCATGAGCAAGTCTAGTAGAGTCTCGCGGATCGGTACGGAGACGTCTGTACTTATCATCGGGAGGCTACAGGTCTGTTAGGAGCATTTCCCTTCTGGATTTCCTCATCGCGCGACTTGATTCCTTGAGGCTTATGCCCTTGTTTTCTTCCTACTCAATCTTGTACGACGTGAACCGCTTCTTACAAATTGAGAATTGAAGAATTGTTATGGCGCTACCGATGCAGTGCGAGGTGTTTTTCCATGTGTAGTTGTCTGAGCTATTATCGTTGCCTTGTGGAAGGATATTCTATCGTTTTAGCTCAGTAACAGTACTTTCGAGAGCTCTGAGGCTAGGCACAAGTTGCCATGTTGCTATAAATGATTGTTCCGCAGCATTGATGTGATGGTAGGATGTTTGCCTACGTATTGGGGCAGTGAATGACTTGAAGGGAGGTTTACTCGGTGCACGATCTAGAGGTTCGGTATTTTATTCCCGGCAGGGGAAGGGCACTCGGACTAAGAATGGTCAGGTGTGGGCTGATGGAGTAACAAGACTTGGTGTTTGCGAGCGTGGTGGAGTCTTCTTCTATGATGAGGTGTCGTGGTCCTAATTGAACGTGCTAAGTTCGTTGGTGTTATGATCTTCTACAATTTGCCTCTGGGTAAGAATTATGAAATAGTATTGAAGATGCGGCTATCAGATACCGCGGGGTGCGGTAGTTCAGGATTGAATCAGTGTTTCTAATGTCGACAGTTCGAGGAAGAAGATCTTCGAAAATGTTTAAAGTTAGTAGCAAATATGGGTCCAAGTGCCACAGAGATAGATTTCATTTAAGGCAACAACTGAGCAGCAAAGGATGAGGAAGGGCATGTGGGGAGTGTTTGGCGGTGGTTAGAATTTCTAGAAGGCCAGGTATAAGAATCAAAGGTCGAGTAGTCGACCAAAGGGGTGAGTTTCGCATAAGTGGGAGAGTTTGGAGTGATTTGGGGATTTTAGTGATTGGTGATTTGGGCCTACGGATTAATTTGAAGTATGGGCTATTATGCGGCATGAGATTTGGTATAGTGGAAAGGAGCTACTAGAAATAAAGAAGGATACAACCTAACTTTGAACGGGAAAGATGTTGCCCGCACTTAATTGATGTCCACGAGGGGTGAATGGACTCGTGTAGCTAGAGAGTGAGCTTGGACTTAGGATGGGTCATTAATGTCGTGGTGTTGCACCTCGCATAGCGGTGTTGGAAGACGTCGGCACGTAGATCCCATAGGCGTGATGTCTCCAGTGAGCATGACGGTGGTCGCATGGTTGGTGAAGTTTCTGCATAGGGTTCTATTGGCTATACAGCAAGGAGATCGGTCGTGTGAACGTGGTTGATGATTCAGAGTATAAAAAGGGGTTTTACAGAAAGATACCGAGAATTTTGGCGGTTGATTGCGCAAGGTTATGTCAACAAGAGAAAAGGATCCCGGTGAATTCCAGAATTTGTGTAATAATGGCTTCAAGCTAAGTGGGAGAGTCCCACCGCCTATGATTAAGGATTGCCCGATTAACTACCTGCAAGATTTCTTATTATTAGCACATTGACGGGTTATTCCAGCCACAGGAAAAGAACATAAGCGGTAATTCGAGCACGAGGAATTGTTAAAGGTGTGCTATGGTTGGCCTTATTGGCTCATGTTCAAACTTGGGGAAGGATTCAAGATTCATGCCTTGTATAGATATTGGTTTCAAGGGAAGGGATTCAGTCGAGTGCTTCATTGAGATGGGTGTTCATATGCCAGTGGAGCCACGGAGTTGATTATATTCAGGACCTAGTCAGAGCGGGTGGCTCTCAGTAACAGTCCTAGTGAATTCGAAGGGGTAAAGCATGGTGCCTAATGATTTCAAGCACATAAGTACGGTTAAGAATCAAGATTTGTAGCAGCTTATGAGGTGAGGCACATAATGTTCTATGATGGTTTGACTTGCAGTGTAACTTTTGGGAAGTATGAAATGGTTTGAGGGATTTGAGACAGCATGGTCTTGTGATTCAAGGTCACTCGGGATGAGTGCAGATGAAGTGTGTTATGTGTTGAATGGAGTTATTATTATTTCTAAGGCAATCGAGAATTAATTTGGAAGAGGATAGATCGGTTAGCCATTGTTGAATTGGCATATTGGTGGTAGTGATCAGTTCATTCAACGTGATCAAGTTATGCAAGTGAATTGTGACGGTACGTGTGAGGCTTGTCAACCTCCGTAATTGATGTTATTCATAGGTATTCCACGGTTATGGCCTGTTATGTGTAGGCGGATCCCGGAAGGGTTATGGTGGGTTAGGCCACTACTCGGAGATTTGCATATTCTGCGGTTATGAGAATTCACCTGCGTGTGGCGATGGTTCTCCTGAAATGAGTTAAGTGAAAGGTTTTATATGATGAAGTGTCAACCTATTAGTGGTTCCGGAGTTATGATGGAAATTGTGTCCTATTGAATATTGGCATGTCGGGTGCAACGAGCGGTATGAGATTTGAAGTAAGGACCAAGGTTGCAGTTCAGTGTTAACAAGGATGTCGCGAGCTCGGATCAGCAGGAAAGTAGTTTCGATGTTTAAAGTAAGCTGGTATTGCCTTCAGCATCACTTGAGGTCGGTGTTTTGTGAAAAAGGCTTTGCATCCTGGTTAGGGATTCTTGATCATTTTTTTTAGCGTTAGTGCAGTCGGTGGTTTGGATGCACAGACCTGTTATCTGTTACGGAAGGTTGTGGGAGCATGCCCCACAGGAAGGTTGTATAAGTGTGGCATGTAGTCACTCGATTGGTTGAAGAGTTAAACCAAGTATGAAGATTGTTGTGATATCGTTGATTTGGGAATTGATTCCTAGAGGGCACTTGATTTATTGAGTTGTGGACTGTGGGTGATTATTCCAGTTATGATGGTTGTTCTTATGTGCTACGAGAGAAAAGGGAGTTGTTATAAACCTTTGAAAGGTTATTGGCCTGATTCAGTACGATCAGAATCAGCTTGAGTCTGTGGATGGATTTAAATGTGAATATGGGCTATATATCAGGCCAGATGTGTTCATTTCAGTAATGCCCTTCTTCTAGAAGAGTAGTCAGGGCATATTTCGTCGCCGGTTATTTCAGGTAATGATGTATTGCGCCGTACGAGTTGTGAGACGGCTTGGTGAATTGCTTATGTGTTGAGGTTCCGCGTAGTGATGATGTTATATGAGCAAAATGGCTCTTGAGATTTAGATCGTATATCGCACCTTAGTTGTGCTTGAGTTGGTAGCTTAGAGCGCTATATGTCTCCCCAGGGATGGTATTATGTACTTAGCGTGCTTGTGACCGATATTCGGTATTTTGTTGTAATGAGCAATCTAGCTCGGTGTGTACCTCATTATGCAAATTTTATGGGTGGATCGGGTGGCACGCCGCCATGGCTATGTTGTTTGGAGCAGGTTGCGCGCCGCAACAGTATGATGTTGAGTACAATTCCCTATATCTGTTTTTATGTGTTTTGTCTCCTATTTTTCTAAGGAAGACTCATATTAGCTTTGTGCCCGCGTCGCATGTATGATTCGCGAGCGGGGTGTCAGTTCAATTATGTTGATCGCGTCGCATGTATGATTCGCGAGCGAGGTAATTGGATTTCCTTTTTAGAGTTCGTTTTCATTGTATCACGTTCGAATTGGTAGCCTATTGGCACATTGTGGCATCATACGAGACTTTTGATTATGTCCGGGTGGCTTATTGCCTGAGCAGTTCGTACTGGGTGAGACCAGATCATTGGATTTAGGATCAGTGCAATCTGACTATATGAAGTATATTAAGGAGCTAAGACCACTACTTGGTTCAGAATGAGGTGATGGTTCTTGTCAGGAGTACAGACTCAATGATTTGTTGATTCGGTAGTCGGTTATGAATTTCTACACATCTCTTCCATCATGGTGGTATTTAAGAATTAGCGCAAGACCTATGTAGGTCATGAGGTGCAATGAGAGCATCGGATTCGTGGAATTTCGATTAATTTGATCAGAGAATGTTATTGTGGCCCTGTGAGTAAGGTGGTGCAAGTTGAGAATTCAGCTAAGGTATGCAGTCATGTTCTGGTGCTGCATGTAGTTATGATACGTTGAGCGTATGTTGGAGCAGGCCTGGCAGAGAATTTCGGATGTTGGAATTGGGCTCTAAGGCTTATTTGCTTACGTGAACAAGGATATCTTCAAATCGATCGAGCTAGGGTGCCCAGCTGAGTCGTAGTAGCACGGGTAGGTGCTCGAGGTGTTAAACAGTGATATCGGACAAGCCCAGCATAGTTCTTAGCATGTTCGAGGACGAACTTATGTTTAAGTGGGAGAGAATGTAACGACCCGACCGGTTGTTTTGAGCTCTAGAGCACCGTTCAGCAGCTTAAGGCCATGAGCAGCTTCATTTCAGGTAATATGGCTTGTATGCGTAGTCAGAATTGAATTTTGGGAAGTTTGGAGTTGATTTGGAAAGAAAATTCTCATTTCAGAAGCCTTAAGTTGAAAAGATTAGCTAAGACCGGAACTTTGAGTAAACGAACTCAAAATCAGGGTTTGAAGGTTCCAGCAGGTTTGTATGACTATTTCGGACTTGGGCGTATGCCCGGATCGGGTTTTGGATAACCCGGGAGCGTTTTGGCGCCTATTGTGGAAGTTAGCATTTCAGAAGAAACTTCATAAGTTTGGGTTAAAGAGCATTTCAGTGTTATCGATGTCCGTTTGGGATTCCGAGTCTGGGAGTAGCTCCGTATGGTGGTTCTGGAGTTGGGAGCGCGATCGGAAGTGAATTCGGAGGTCCGTGGGTCATTTTGGAGTCATTTGGCCAAAGGCGAAAATTTGAAGGTTTTGAGAGGTTTGACCGAAAATGGACTTTTTGATATAGGGGTCAGAATCCGATTCCGGAGGTTGGAGTAGGTCCGTAATGTCAAATATGACTTGTGTGCAAAATTTGGGGTCAATCGGATGTGATTTGATAGGTTTAAACATCGAGAGTAGACGTTTGAAGTTCTAAAGTTCATAAAGCTTGGATTGGAGGTCGATTCGTGGTTTTAGCGTTGTTTGATGTGATTTGAGGCCTCGGGCAAGTCCTTAATGTATTCTAGGACTGGTTGGAATGATTAGTTGGGGTCCCGGGGGCCTCGGGTGGATTCCGGGTGGTTAACGGATCGAAAATGGGATTTTGGAAAAGGCTGAAGTTGCTGGTATCTGGTATGACCGCACCTGCGAGGGTTTGGCCGCAGGTGCGGAGCAGCAGAAGCGGCCAGAAGAGCCGCAGATGCGGTTTTGGGCTGGAAGTTAAGGAACTGCAGATGCGGTCATGTAGCCGCAGAAGCGGGACCGCACCTGCGGTAGTCGAGTCGCATAAGCGGAAATGGGCGGCTAGGCTGGGACCGCAGATGCGGTCATTTTACCGCAGATGCGGGACCGCACCTGCGGAAGGAGAAGCATAGAAGCGGGCTGGGGCAACTGGACGAAGATCGCAGAAGCGGTATTGGACCGCATCTGCGAAACCGAAGAAGCGGTCAAGTGACCACAGGTGCGGAAAGCGCTGGAGGCAATGAGTGTTTTAAAATCGGGATTTGGCCCATTTCTTTCATTTTTCTCTTGGTTTTGGGCGATTCTTGGAGGATTTCAAGAGGGGATTTCATCATTCAATGGCAAGGTAAGTCATTCCCATCCATCTTAAGTTAAACACATCGATTATGTATAGATTTTGGCATGTAAATTGGTAGAAATTTGGGGTTTTGGTAGAAAGACCTAGAAATTCATATTCTTGGAATTTGACCACGATTTTGGGTATGGAATTAAGAAAAAATTATATATTTGAGTTCGTGAGGCTATGGGTAAACTTATTCTTCGAAAATTTTGGAAATTCGGGCACGTGGGCCCGAGGGCGTTTTTGTCAACCTTTCGATCTGAGTTGGGAATTGATATAAATTGGATTAATATGAGTAGTTTATCGTATATTAACGAATTTGCATAATCATTGGCTAGTTTTGGGAGTATTTAGCATCGATTCAAGTCTTCAGAAGGGCGGGGAATGCCGGTCATGGATCTTCGGAGCGAGGTGAATCTCCTTTCTAACCTTGTAAGAGGGAATTGTCCCCATAGGTGAGTTAATTAGTTATGTGTTCCTATTTGTGGGGGCTACGTACGCACGATGTGACGAGAGTTCGTGCGTAGCTACTATTATGTTATTGTCCGGGTAGTCTAGGACTCTAACGCATGCTATACTTGGAATAATTGAAATGTTGGCTACAGTTGAATTGCTTAAATCCTGTCGAATTGGTAAAGGGATTTCTAAAAGGATTAAAATTTATTTTCTTAAATTGTTAAAAGAGAATTGGCTTTTTATTTGGATAAATGTTCCTCGATAAATTCTTAACCTGCTGTTTGAGCATGTATTTTTATGTGTACCTGCGTCGCATGTAAGGTTCGCGAGCAAGATGATTGCTTATTTAAATTTGACCGCGTCGCATGTATGGTTCGCAAGAGGGGTAATAGATGCATCTATGGTTCGTGCCGTTCGACCCTCGGCAGTGCACAGTTTAAATATTGTTGGATCGGGCCGTACGTCCTCGGCATGAGTTGCGCATGCTTGTATTGCTTGCTGTGAAAGTTGTTGATACTAATACCTGCTTTTTCTCGACTTGAGATAATTGTCAATTAATGGATTATGAACCCGGAGATTTTAATTAAAAAGGAACTTTCACCTATTTAGTGACTCATTTGAATTTTAATGTTGTTCTTAATGGATTTGTGTGTCATCGCATTAATAATATTATCACTGGACCTTTAGTAAGTGCCGAAGTTGCCATCTCGTCTCTACTTCTTCGAGATTAGGCGGGATACTTACTGAGTACACGTTGTTTATGTACTCATACTACACTTCTGTGCGTTTTTGTTGCACAGGTACTTGTACTACTAGTGGCCTACTGGGCGTAGCAGCATGGATGATACTGGGACTAGGTGAGTTGCATTACTCGAGGCGGTTCGCAGCTAGTATAGTCCTTTCCAGTATATTGTATTTACTTTCTGTCCATTTGTATTCCGGACGGATGTTGTATTGTATTGCTTCTTAGAAATAGCTCATGCACTTGTGACACCGGGTCCTGGGGATGTCTATGGGTTTATTCAAAAATGTAAAATTGTTAAATGTTTCATCATTTATTCAGTGGAATTTATCATGTATGGTTTAAACGCATAAAAGAAATGATTTCAGAAAATATTTAAACGAGAAGCTACTAGTTATTTGTTGTTGGCTTGCCTGACAGTGGAGTCCGGCGCCATCACGACCCTTAGTGGATTTTGGGTCGTGACACAAATAGTACCATTATTTCTATCAGGGGTGGGCATGAAATCCGAAAAACCGAATTCCGAACCGAACCGAACTGAATCGTATTAATTTGGTATTTTAGTTTCGATTTTTTCGGTATTTCGGTATGAAAATTACGGTATTTCGGTAGTTCGGTACGGTATACGGTATTAGGTTTTTTATATTTCGGTATTTCGGTATACTGAAATATTTTAGTCCAAGCCCAACTTTATTTTTATTTATTAGCCCGTAATCTTAGGCCCACACCCCAAAAGTCCAAAATCCCTAATTCCCTAATCCCTTCGGCTTAGAGGCAGACAAGAAAAGGCATATGATATATACTGCTGTTGTGTGATTGAATTGTACAAAAAATAAGCAGGAGGGAAGATTTTGGTAAATTGTTTAGGCTCGTAAAATGCAGCTAGTGATGTTATTGGAAATAATTATTGATCAATTTTTTGGAATAAGTTTGTAGTCTTGACATTTACATGTAATGATCTGTTGAGATGACCAACCAACATGAAACTGTTTATATGCCTTTTGAACTAACACGCGAACTCCTCAATGTGCAGGGAAGTGAATATTCAAAGTTTGTGTAAACAACATGTGTTGCAGGTTACTTATCTTAAATTCTTAGTAGTGTAATTAATGACAACACGTCCCTACAAGTTCTCATACAACAGGTGTGATACCGAAATCGTACCGAATTGTACCGAACCAAACAAAAAAATACCGAACCATACCGAACTACTTTGGTACGGTATTTGGTATTCACAATTGATATACCGAATACCGAAGTACCGAACCGTAATTCATATATACCGTATCGAAGTACCGAACGCCCACCCCTAATTTCTATACATAAAGTTTAAGTATTACAAACATTTTCAAGCAAACTTAAATGTCCAGAACAACTAGGAAAGAAGAAACCTAGTAAGTATATTTAGAACGCAAAAATCTCATATTAGAGATATAAATAAAGTAAAACAAATTAAAGAACTACCCCAAAAAAAACGAACTTTCTACCATCCATCAATTCGTCAAACTATGTCTCATCCCCAAATAAGTGAGAGTTGCCTATAAAAATCTAGGTCCATTGTGTTCGTTATTATTTATATGTTCTTTTATATTTAAATCAATATACTATTTCTATGTTGGTCAAACAACCTACGGAACTCTCTTCCTTTATCAAGTTAGAAAGATTAACATTCTTCAAAAAAAAATCTGAACAACTAAGAAAAAGAAAGAAAATTTTAACCCAAATCCGACAATTAAGAAAACGAAAGAAGCCTGTTAACTCAAATCAAAACAATTAAGAAAAGAAAAGAAATTTGTTAACTAAACTGGTACCTTGACTTTGTAGCAAATAAGCTTTGTGAATCTCAGCAACAAAAACCTCGTGATAAAACTTTTTTCTTCTCCAAGTATCTATTATAGCACAACCGAATGTAAAAAATTAGGTTTTTTGAAGAATTCTAACTAAGGAAGGAAACTGTATTTTTTTAGAATTGGGGGAGGGAAGCAAAAATCTTACCGCCAAAATCTTTTTCTTCTAAATCTCCAATACTCTCCACACATAGCTCCTTGTAGAAAATCTTGCCAAATCCAATTTGAAAATTTGAGCCAAACCCAATTTTTGATTGAGATAGGATTCGATAGGTTCTGTAAGGCTTGGAGTACGGTTTGGGGTTCTGTTTTAACTTACTGTCGATTGGTTTTCACTTATGTTTTTTAACTTATGGTCAATTGTGGGTTCCTTGGTCTTATAAATATTTTTATTTTAAATATTTCATCTTTAAATAAATTCAACATCTAGTAAGTATTAGTAATAATAATAATAATATATATATTTTTACTAAACATTAATATTTTAATAAAAAGTTTTAAATAGGAACAATATTTTGAAATGCGAGGCATGCATGATAGATATGAGAATTTTATTTAATATAAGGTGAGGTGTAAGCTTCATAAATTTTTATATTTTTTAGTTTAAGAAATCGAAAAGAAAATAAAAGGATAGAAAGTATATTAAAAGTTTTAAAAAATCAAAGGATTAAACAAACTCATAAAAGACCAAAATATCTAACCGTTTTACAAGTATGAATAATGCAATAGTGTTAAAATTATTATCAAAACACACATTTGATTACTTCCCTATAAGGCTAAAAGTTATATATTATTATCAAACTACAAATTTAATTACCTTCCTAAAAGTAAATAACCAATAAACTTTATCAATATTATAATTCAAAATATTACTCCTTTATAAATAATATAAAATTACTTTTAAATAGTAAAATAATAAAAGTCTCATAATAATTTTGGGAGATAAAAAACTAAGAAAAAAAATCAATTATAGCGAGTGAAGATATAAAGTTCGGCTATTTATATATTCAGGAAAAATGTTCAAATAATATTCACCCTCACGACGTTCTCACTTAGTAAATATGCAATACTATGACTCGTTATTTGAGTTAAGATCATTCGTTTGTTAATGTATTTTGAGGGTCAACACTATTAATTAGAATCTTTAACATATGATTTATCTAGTAATTGTTGAGCGAGCCTCGAACGCTGAGTGATAGGCGTGTTTAGGGCGCATAATCATATGTTTGGGGTATAAGCCTCACACTTTAAGCCCTACACTTGAGCCGTTGCAAATGCTTAGCCCAGGAGCGAGTCCTAGACGAACCTTTTAAAATATTTATCAACAATAAGAGAAATCGTCTATGTTGTAGGTAATTATCACTAATTAAATATTAAATGTTAAACATAAAGGATGATTTTTTTTAGACAAAGAATGATTTAAAATTCAAAAAATTAGAGAAATTTTCGATAGTAGATGCAAAATGTTCGTAATTACCGACAAATAATATGACATTTAAATTATGGTCATATTTTTTTTGTCATTTGTATCAAAATGTTTTTACAGCATTTGATATAAGTGTTGTATTTTTACTATATTTTTTTTTATAAAATGTCGTTGTTTTTATGACATTTTGTACCAAATGTCATTTTTTACGATATTTTATATCAAGTGTCTAGTTTTTACGATATTTTGTAGCAAATGTCGTACTTTTTACGACATTTCTTCAAATTGTCATTGTTCCGGCGACATTTCATATCAAATGTCGTTGTTTTTATGATATTTTGTATCAAATGTCATTTTTTTACGACATTTAGTATCAAATGTCATTGTTTCTACGACAATTTATATCAAATGTCGTAGTTTTTACGATATTTTGTCATAAATGTCAAAAAATTCTTTTTTTCCCGACATTTATTTCAATAGTCACTAAATAAATATCGCCGTATCCTCAATTTCTTGTAGTGAGAAATGCTCGACTACTCCCTAACCTAGGTCTACAACCTTAATGCTCGACCTCCACACCTTCCTATCAAGGGCTATGTCCTCGAAAATCTGAATCCGCGCTGTGTCCTGCCTGATCACCTCACCCCAATACTTCTTAGGCTGCCCTCTACCTCTTCTCGTGCCTGCCAGAACCAACCGCGCACTCCTCCTAACCAGGGCATCTAGGCTCCTCCTCCGCATGTGCCCGAACCATCTAAGCCTCGCTTCCCGCATCTTGTCGTCCAAGGGAGCCATGCCCACCCTCTCCCGAATATCCTCATTCCTAATCTTATCTATCCTAATGTGCCCGCACATCCATCTCAACATCCTCATTTCTGCTACTTTCATCTTCTGGATATGTGAAATCTTGGCTGGCCAACATTCAGCCCCATACAACATGGCCGGTCTAACCACCGCTCTATAGAACTTACCTTTAAGTTTCGGTGTCACATTCTTGTCACACAGGACTCCAGACGCTCACCTTCATTTCATTCACCCCATCCCGATACGGTGCGTGACCTCTGCGTCGATCTCTCCATCTCCCAGTATAATTGATCTTAGGTACTTGAAACTCTCTCTCTTTGGGATGACTTGTGAGTCAAGCCTCACTTCCACGTAATTTTGGCCTTTCCATTGTTCTTAATAAGTATGAGTTTATAATCTAGAAAAAATAGTAAATAAGTTGTTACAATGATTAAACTAATTTAAATAGGTTCCAACATGCCATCACAAGCCTTTAATGACACGATATTTTCGTTTTTTGATTGTATGTAGAGACATCAACCAGCAATTAAGCCCAAGTTCTTACTCAAGGGACTAGTGAAGAAATCAGAAACAAGTTGTTATTAGAGTTTAGCCAGTATATTAAAGGGTATTAGCATTTAGCCACTTTTTTTGCAGAAAAATATTTGAATAAAAATACCCACAGCTGAAACATGGAAAACTACACAAAGGACTATGAACATTTTAAAATTCAAACTCCAAAACTACACAAAGGACTATGAACATTTTTAAATTCAAATTCCAAGAATTATTGTGATGATATTTGATTTTTGTTTTCGTGTTTTACAATACCATAAGTTTTGCCTTCGGTGAAAGCCATATTCCATGGTTACCGTATGAAGTTGTAATCATTGAGAGCAATACATGTAATCTCAATTCTACCAAAGATAGAAATTTGAACTCCAGGAAATGTTCCTGGACTTTCAATTGGAAAAAGTCTAAATTCTAATACTCGTTACCGTAGTTCGGACTACATGTCAAACTCCAGTACTTGTTACTGAAATCTCCAAATTTCAATAGTCATTGTATGATTTTTTTTTCTATGTTCTAGTTAGGGGTATTTTTGTCAAAATATTATTTAATGTCAAAAGAGTATTTTTTTTTCTCATTACATTTTAAATAGTGGCTAAAAACTCATGACAGACCCTCAAAATGATCATTCTAGCTAATTCCTTTTTTCTATTAAAAAGGCTCCAGACCTGAATCGATTCTGAATGGAGTCCAATTACAGTCCTTGGGACTGATTTTGCAAAAGTGGCCACCCCATGCAAAGCTTTGCAAAAAGTGGCTGCACCTTAAAGAGCAATGTAAAAAGGGGCTATTTGTAGGAGTCCGAATTCAATACAAGGCCGACTTGAACATTGGGCCTAATCCATCATTGCTAATTAACCCATGTCAGTGTAGGCCCAGTCCAGTTTAGAGCAGCGTCATCGGGAGCGACTAGACCAATGAAATTGGGACATGTGGCCCATCTCCGATGCCAAATGCAAAGACCCTCAGCTGAAGACTCTTTTTATCATTTGTATCTGAATCTGAATCTGTAGCTGATTGTAAACATGGCGGATTGGACGAGGAAGTTCCTTTTAGCTACGGTCTTAGCTGTATTATGTTTCTCGTGGACCATCGCCGCCGGCACCGACGGGCCATTCATCGTCGCACACAAGAAGGCGTCTCTTACTCGCCTCAAATCCGGCGTCGAACGTCTCTCCGTCTCCATCGACATCTACAATCAAGGATCTGCGTATGTCATCCGTCCCTCTCTCTTTTTTTTTTTATCAGATCCTGTACTTCCTCTTTTTAGCTTTTCTTTCATCGATGCTTTGCTAAATAAATATGCATGTCTATTAATTGCTTTCCTTGAAGATTCTGTTGTTAGGATCCGCGCGTTGGTTGGGTAAATAGTTATGTTATGCATAATTTTGTTTTATTTAATCTGAGCTCGTATACTGTTTCCATAATAGGAAAAGGATTAGATAGATAATCCAGAGTAGTTAGCATTGAATATACTAGTAAGAGGCGTATTTATGGAGTCAAAGCTAATAAATAAGTACAACAATAGTTTGCTCAATTGGTAAGGAAATTTTTTATATGATGCATGCTAGTGTAATCTCAGTCTTCTTTTGTCTCATTTCCAAATAGGAATGCGAATGCTCTCGATCTGGTTGTTTTGTTGGGTTACTAAATGTAATCAGTTTATCTTCTTTCTTGTTTTTTTTTCTTTTTCTATCCTTGTTGCCTAATTGGGAATCGCAATTTCAGATCAGGAAATCGGATTCCTTTCTTGTTGAAATCCCTATTAGATCTTTTATTGTTTTCCTTTTATTTATGTTTTGATCGGAAAAATTTTCTATTGCTTCTTGAAGGTGAAGCATCCGTGGAATATGAGCAAATAAACTACAAATGAAGAGATTGGAATCCCTTTTTGACTTTACCTCCCATCCTCAATAATTAAACATTATATTTGTACATTGTCAGGGATAGAAAGAGTAAAAGATATAACACACTTTACATTAGCTTTCATCTTTAATTTTGTGTCTATTATCATCCTATATTTGCAGTTTAGAATAGTTGTTTATCTATCATCTATGGTTGTAGTAAGATCCTTCTTAACGCTTGAGATTGGAATTCTTGTCTGATGCCACTGACTTGTCACCAGCAGGTAACAGTTGAGTAAACTTTATAATGCTTGATAAACTATGAGTAAACTTTATAATGCTTGATAAACTAACACCTAGATGAATTAAATGAAGGGTTAAACGTTATTGTTCCAGGCTTTGATTGATAATAGGAGGCTGATAGTTTGGACTCTAAAATTATTGTGTGTACAATGTTCAACATAATTCAACCATCCAGAGGAGTGCTGAGGATTGTTTTTGGTCAAAATAGTGTTTTCCTTTTGATTAATACGGTGTTCTTACTTTCTTTTCACATTGTTAGCAATCTCTCGGTACATCAGCATTATTCAACCCTTGTGCTCATTCCTGAACCGTCTGTGGGATAGACTAATTCCCTTGGCTTCAATTTGGTGAAAAGTTGAGGAATCTAAGGATTCACAAACTTCTTAGAACTAATTCCCTTGGCTTCAATTTGGTGAAAAGTTGAGGAATCTAATAATTCACAAACTTTTTAGAAATGACTTGCATGATTCTTTTTATCCTTTCTTGTGCAACCGACTTCACTCTAAATTGTTCCCAGAGATCTACCTCTAGATATCTGTCATATGCTATCTGTATAATCATTTACCAATGATGTGCCTTTGACATGAAAAAGCTTTTTTTTGTTCAGGACGGCATATGATGTGAGTCTTTATGATGACAACTGGTCTCAAGATGTATTTACCATTGTTGCTGGTAACACATCCATGTCATGGGAAAGGCTGGACGCGTAAGTCCTCATATTATTGGTGGCATCTAACAATTTGATTTCCTTATCTTGACTCTTTCTCATTTTGGTTTGCCTGTCTGATGTCAGTGGGACCGCTCTCTCCCATTCCTTTGAGTTGGAGGCCACGAAGAAAACAGTGTTTTATGGTGCACCAGCGGTTATAACATTCCGCATTCCCACAAAGGCTGCTCTACAGGTTTCACATTCTTGCTTGTATGGTTCTACTTAGTGTGCTTGATATGGACGACATTGATCTATAATGTTTTTGTTTTAGGAGGCATACTCAACTCCAATCCTCCCACTTGACATACTAGCTGATAGGCCTCCGGAGAAGAAGTTCGACTGGGTAAGCTTGAAAACTGTTAGCTGGCTGCACAACTACATCACACATATTCTGTTAATTGTATTTGCTAAGAGATTTCCTTTTTTTGCATGGATTGTCCAAAAATCTTGGTGAATATTCACAGGCAAAGGTATGGCATCTTCCTGTAATAGTGTTAGATTTGATAATGCTTACTGTTATATAAGATTATGTACAGAAAGTGGAGAATTCAACAAGTTTCTAGGTTATCAATCATTATCTGATATAGAAAAAGCATATCTGAATTTAGAGAGAATGAGAACTGCATGCATTGATAACTTATCCTATTTGATCTCTCTCTGAGAGCACCCCCTAAGTTAGACGTGTTGTTAAATTTAGAATTTCTGTATCTTACATGTTCCACGTGTTGCCTTCTTCATAAAGCAGTATGGTTTTTCAATGAATATGATGCGCTTTGTGCAAATATTTGTAAGTTATGAGAATAAGGGCCTCATTTTTATCTCCCCGTGTTTACAGAGGTTGATGGCAAAATATGGCTCCTTGGTTTCTGTGATCTCAATTGTGGTTCTATTTGTCTACCTGATCGCGAGCCCTTCAAAGTCCGCAAGCAAAAAGAAACGCTGAATACAAATTAGATGTCTTGGTCATTATTCCGGCAAGAATCAATTGGAACCTTCAGGATTTATCTTGTGTTCCTCGTTAGTCAAACATCAGTTTATTTACCAGTTTTAACTTTTACACTTTGTAACAACATCCAAGCAGGTAATTAGACTGAGATGTTAGTCTTCGGCAGATCTCTAAGCTAAGATTTTCACTTTTACGAGAATTTTGTAATGGGTTACTTGAATACCTAAGTTTTGTGTTTTGCGATTTCCTGTTTGTGGTTGCATGCTTCTTGAGCATTAACGATTTTCATTTTCTTACACTTTCATCTGTGCCTTTCCATTTTAAGAGGTGCGAAATATTTTCTTGGTCGGATGATGGATCAATTAGAGTTGTTTGGCTGACAAAGACAACCTGGTTTAATTAAGGTTCTAATCATTTCAGGATGCTTGTAATATTGTAGTCAACCAGTAATGCATATTTCTTTATTTTGAATGTCTTAAAAAAATGCTACGGAGACGAAATGTACATCAACTTATGAAACTGTAAAGCACTCTAAAATTCTATAGAATAGCTTTGACTATGCTCACAAAAAGTCCCACTTTTGCTCAAGTATGACACGAGAATATAAAGCCAAGTAAGAAGCGTAATCATTATTTGAATCAGAAGAATGATTTAGCCCGTAATTTGGGCACTTTCGGATTGTGATTTGGGATGGAATTGATGTGGAGCTGTTCAGTCACATTATCAGAGAATATGTCAAAAGTTTTGTCTAAATATCTCCACTGACATTTGAGCTACCAACTTTGGTGTTTCTCCCCCTCTTTTAGGAAACAAACTCCACACAAATTACATACACTCTTATGTCTTCCTTCTCCACAAATATCATTGCTGCAAATTGATCAATGAGGCTTGCCATTTGCTAAGTGCCAAGAATACAAGCCTTCCTTGACTAGTGCAAAATCTACAATCTCTTCGTAGATACACGTTATATATATTCGTGGATCTTTATCAGAGTAATTTGGATGCAGGAAATTGACCTGTAATGTGACAGGAACAAACACATTATTATAGAGTATTTGGACGGTGATAGCAGTGGCGAAGCCAGAAAATTCAATAAAGGTGTTCGAAATTTTGAAACCTTTGCCAGTGGCTATGCAAAGGGTGTTCAACGTAGGGGTGTTCGTCAGTCGGTACGGTACGATATTTAGACATTTCGATTCGGTATTTTCGGTATTCGGTTTCTTAAAATCCTATACCAATACCGTACCTAATTAAATTCGGTATGGTTCGGTTTTTCTCCTTTCGGTTTCGGTATATTCGGTTTGGTAACTTCGGTTTATTTGGTTTGAATACTAACTAGTGCATAGAGCCATAGACTCTAATATTCTTAATTAAAGTACTCAAAAATACAAAACTATTAATGTTTGTTGACAAAAGTTTTGTCCAAAACTAGCAAATATCGACCCAAATAGAGAAAATTATATATAAAAGAATATTTGATCACTAGAAATATCTTGTTACTTGTTTATAGTTAATTGATGAACTTAGAGAATAAAGGAAAGTAATATTTTAGATTTTTTATATTTATGTTATAATTGATAATATATATTTTGTGTAATATAATGGCGATATACATAAACAACCCCTTCAAGTTGTCCTCAACGGTCAAATGGACACCTCAATTGACCCATACCCCTTCAACATCTTAAAACCCCTTAACCAAATACACAACCGACGAGCCCTGCTTTTGAACGACCAAGAACTAAAAAAATTATTGGATCTTGGTCTTAATTTTTGCCGTGTAGGAGCCTCAAACATTACCACCACAATTTAATTGGAAGGTGATTTTCACTTTGCTACAACCACTGCTTCGCGTCCTCCTCCCCAAAATTTTCACTCCTGGGTATATGAAGAAAAAAGTTGGAAAAATATCAATTGAAATTGCAAAGACACATGTAGGTTCAACACAAATTTGAGTAAGTATCCTTTGAGAAATCCTAGAAGATGATCCATTACATGCAAACTTCTCCATACTCTTTGAAAAAAGAGTAGCAGAAATGACTTATGTCGTTTACTTTAGAACCCAAAACAGAGCACACAAAAAAGAATTATCAATTAAATCAAAGCGTAATTGAAGGATTTAAAAAAGAGACCTTATTGAGCAGAAGAGCAACAAAATTTCACCATAATTAATTATTATGGTGAAATTTAATTTATCCAATTAATTATTATGATAATGCTTGTGATTGATTGTATAAGCAATTGTGATAGTATATATTGGACGAAATTGTGTGCTTATTTTATGTTTTTTTCATTTGTTGTAATTTGGAAGAAACTTTTTAATTGTTCTTGTTTTTCATCAATATGAAGATCAAGGTAAGTGGGTCATTAAAATAAGGTTAATTTAAAAAGAAAAAAGAGAAAAACATAATTTTGAGGGTTTCACGCGCCCAGACATGAGTAAAAGCACACACTTTGCCATGTCATCGTGAGGGGTTCATGAGACACACTTTAGCCGAGAAGAGGTGTCTCTCTGGTCATTAGTATAATTGAGGTGTCCATCTGACCGTTGAGTACAACTTGAAGGGGCTGTTTATGTATTTCGCCTAATATAATATATATTTCGGTACGGTATCAGTATTTTGGAATTTTATTTTAAAATACCAAATACCATACCTAATACCAATTTTTTTAAAAACTTAAACCAAATACCATACCAAATACCAAAATTTTCGATTTCGGTACGGTAATTCGGTATTTACCAAATTATGCACAGCCCTAGTTCAACGTCTATTTTTGATCAATAATAAGTAATATTTTACCTTATACATAGTATTTTTTTTAGCGAATGTTGTTCAGTTGACCACCCTTGGCCACAAAGATTTGCCCCTGGGTGATCGGACTACCAAAAGAATTAATTTATAGAAAACATATTGCAGAAAGGGGATGCACCGGGTTCTTTAGGATTGTCAAGCGTAGGGGTGGCAATTTGAGCCCAAACCCTCTAACCCGTCCAACTCGCCCAGAGATTAATGGGTTGGGTTACAAACATTTTAGCTCATGGGTCAATTTGGGTTGAGCCCAGCCCATTCTGACCCATTAAGCAGCGCACATACAACCCATGAAACTCACCAAAAACAAAAAGGTATCTCAACCCAACTTATATAGAAATTTATTTATTTGCCCCAATTTTACTTTTTTTGTATTTTCAATTTTATGTTCATTTGTTTTTCTGCACCATCCACCCCCATGCCCTCCCTCCCCCTCCCCTCCCCTGCAAAACCCCCCTTTCCTTCAAAAAAGAATTTCTTTTTTTTTTCTTGTATTTTTAATTTTCTGTTTTTTTTCTGCACCATCCACCCCCCTCCCACCTAAGGGTGTTAAACGGGTGGGTCGGGCCGGGCTGGGCCTCTATTTATTGGACCCGTACGGGTTACGGTCCGGGCCGGTTCCGGGTTGGTTCTTAACGGGTTTAACGGGTTCGGGTTCATCCGGATGAAAATTGAACCGTAAGGGTTACGGGTTGAGGGGGCCGGGCCGGGCCGGGTTTAGTGTATTTTTAAGTTTTGTTTTGGAATTTTGTATAACTATTGTAAGTTATATTAATACTTTGTATTAATTTAAAGAATACAAGGAATATGGAAAAAAATTGCACTTATAAATTGCAAGTACTACATTTATTTCAAAATTCAAAATTAAAGTTTGCATTTAAAAAGTAAATTAACAAAAAAATAGTAAAATTAAATTTTCATGCATAATAAATTAATAATACTTCAAATTAATCTAACAAACTAAAACATTAAGCATAAATACGTCTAATAATTTTAAAATAACACAAAATGTCGAAAAATCTTAAATACGAATTTTCGGAGGACGCTCAAGAGAATACTTTATATGCCTCCTTAAACTGCTTGTGCCACACTCTGAACGAAATTTTAAGACTTGACCACAGTTCTTGCACTTTAATTTCTGACCTCCTTCATTTTCTTCTACCACCTCAAAGTGTTGCCAAACATATGAGCGCACTCTAGAAGTACGAGGCATGATTTAACTTGAGATTTGAGAATTGAGAATTTGAGATTGAGACTTGAAGTCTTGCAAATTGGAGAATGAGAGAATAAGAGAAATTGAGATTGAGAAATGAGTATTGAGTGAAGAATGAAGGAAGGAGGGGGGGGGGGGGGGTAGGGAGTATTTAGTAGTTTTAGAGAGGTTAGTTTGTAAATTGAAANAATGAGAGAATGAGAGAAATTGAGATTGAGAAATGAGTATTGAGTGAAGAAATGAAGAAGAAGGGGGGGGGGGGGTATTTATAATTTTAGAGAAGGTTAGTTTTGTAAATTGAAAAAGGGTTAAAAATTATTTTAAAAAAAAGGCTATTTATGCAATATTTCCGTTGGCCAACGGACCAATTCAAGGTCTGACCGTTGCCAACGGTCAGTGGGGCCCACATATTTCGAAAATTTTAAAAAAAAAAAAAAATTTTTGGCCGTTGAACCGGGCCGGTTTAACCCGGTAAGGGTTACTGTTCACTGGATCGGGTTCAACCGGGCCGGTTACCCGTTTTCACTAACCTAAACGGACCAACCCCCTCTACCCCCCTACCAGCGCAGCCCAGCCCCCTCTAACCGGTCCGGGCCGGTTCCGGGTTTAACCGGTCTGGGCCGGTCCGGAATCGGGCTGACCCGGCCCGTTTAAACACCCTTACTCCCACCCCACCCCCTTGCAAACCCCCCTCCCCTTAATTTTTTTTTTTTTACTTTTTTTTTTGTATTTTCAATTTTCTATTTTTTTTTCTTCTACACCACTCACCCACCCCACCCTGCCCACCCCCCCTCCCCCTCAAAAAAATATTTTTACTTTTTTTTGTATTTTTAATTTTCAATTTTTTTTCTGTACTCACCCCTCACCCGTCCACACCCAACCCCCTCCACACCCCCCCTACCACCCGCAAACCCCTCAAAAAAATTTTTTTACTTTTTTTTTTAATTTTTAATTTTCTGTTTTCTATTTTTTTTTTCATTTTTTCTGCATCACCCACCCGCCCAAACCCCCCACCCACCCCGCCCCTACCCCTTCCCCAAAATTTTTTTCAACTTACACATTTTAAGGTAAAAGGTTTTTTTTATGCAAAATGAGCATTGTTCTAAAACATGGGTCAAGTTGGGCGGGTTGGGTTATGACCCATTGTTTAGCCCATCTTGACCCAGCCCATCTTAGCCCAATTACACTTTGGGCTGGGTTGGGCAATGACCCATTTATTGGCCTAATCCATCTTGACCCGCCCAAATTCAGCCCAACCCCCCATTTGCCGCCCCTAGTCAAGCGCAAACCCCTCTTAAGAATTACTAGGAAATTATTGCTGATCTCGGTGATTATATATATTATTGAGATTCTTCAAGGACATTTTATTTGAGAAAGATTATTGTTTTCGATGAGTTTAAGTTCTATGCACTTACGGTATAAATAAAATAATAATTGCATAATCAGATCGCTTAAAAGATAAATACAGATAATTCTATTTAATAATAGTGATTATGAATTTAAAATAAATGGAAATTAACATATGAAATAAAAAAAAATCATTATAATGTGGGTATATATCTCTGAAATCCTTAAAGCCAATTCAATTCAATGAGTATTAATTATTTGTCCCACCAAAATCATATACTATCAATCTGGAATCAAACAATCAACTTAGAACAAACGGACTCAAGTAAACCCTCTTCTTATATAAGAATAAGAATAGATAAAATTAGAAAACATGAAATTGAAGGCAAGCAATTTCAAAAGAAACTACATTTCAAAGCAGTAGATAAAATTATAAGAATAACATGTTGTAGTAACAAGAAAAAAGTGCCTCGATCTAGCATAAGCAAATAATAATATAGTACTAAGCAATGAGAGTCATAATTATTATCTAGACGGTGAACGACATAATCTAATGACCTAATTTCGGAGAGATCAGGCTTTCCGTATAGACAAATTGAACAATACCATTGTCATCAATATCATCACAATCTAGAGGTCACATTCGATTGCTTAATCCAACTGAACCACCGGATATTATATATCCTATGCCACATTCGATTGATTAATCCAACTGAACGACCGGATATTATCCTATATTCAATTTTTGTCAGTGTTCTATAGTACTTCACCATCTGAAAACTTGTATATTGGTACGATACCCTCAATTTCATTATTTGGTACAACAAATAATTTTGTCCAAAATTCTTTAACACCATAGTCTTTCATCACCTATAAATTAAAAATTCTCTCGTCCGTGTAATAAACACAAAGCTCTCCTCCCAACACTGATGCGCCCACATCAAAATCAATCTTGATTTTAAATAAAGGGAGCAAGCACATGGTCTCTGGCAATGCTATCTCTCCGTACATTTCATCTGAAATATTAAACGTAACCACGGAAAGCCTTGATAAAATACCAAGCCAATGAAATGCACGTTCCCGAATAGACAACAAAGAGCTATCTGACCTACCTGAGGTTGGATCAATTTTTCTCCAGGAACCACTCTTTAATGCCAGAATTTCATTAGCGCTTTCATCCCCAGACACGTCAATCCTAATACCATTGTAGTTATCAGTAGTAGAGTCATACCCGAATCCATAAGCAGATTCCTCCTGCAATTGGAAGCAATGGCGGCAATACGATCGGTAGAGAAACCTTGACAGCTAACAAAAAACAAAGACTTGAAATTAGAAAAGGATCGAGAAAGAAGGCGGTGGCTCTCATCGGAAACCACCATTCGCTTAAGACGAAGCTCCTCCAAATGGACAGGGCCGGAGGCCAAGGTCTGAATCCAAGGGTGAACAAGGCCTCCCCAGCTGGGCGGTATATGATTTTACGAAAAGTCCAAGGCCGATTGGCCTGGTAGTTTTAACTATTGAAAGATTAAAATAACAATAAATATAATTAAGTGAGAAAAATAAATATTTTATACAAATATTGGTTTGATATAATTTTGAAGTGCGGATAAATTTTATTGATTGCCCTAGTAGAAATGGCGTGGATAGTCACTTTTTAATATGGTATTTAGTTTTTATCCAATATTTTTAGCGCTGAGCAAAAATAGTCACTACTCTATTAAAATTAATACGAAAAAATATTTTTACACTTTCTTCACGAGTGTTGTGTAAGTATTAAAGACATGATGTCCTTAACGTTTGCACTGAACACATAAAGTTAAGGATGCCATGTCCTTAACATTACACTACACATATGAAGTTAAGCACATGGTATCCTAAAGTTTAACTACAGAAGGTGTAAACATAAGACACTTTGTCCTTAATATTTACACAGCACTCATAAAGTTAAGGACATTGTGTCCTTAACATTTACACTGCACACATGAAGTTAAAGATACCAAGTCCTTAATATTTACACTGCACTTATGAAGTTAAGGACATGATGTCCTAAAGTTTAACAACGGAAGGTGCAAATACAGGACACTTCGCTCTTAATATTTATACTTCATTCATGAAGTTAAGGACACCATGTCCTTAATATTTACACATCACACATGTCTAGCACAAGGGTATTTTTGTCCGGGCGGGTAAAAACTTATTAAGCACTGGCTAAAGAGTAAATACATTTTAAAAAGTGGCTAAGAGTAAAGACATCTTTAATTAGTGGCTAACTATGCACTTCCCCCATTGCCCTACAGCCTTTGCAGACCACAATATTGTGTAACTCGGGTTTATTTTAGGTATTTTTACCTCCTGTAGCAAAGGTTGATACCTTATTTATTTAAATAAATACCCTTTTAAAAAATTATATTTCATAGCTACCTTTTGATTTTTATAGCCAAATATCTGTTTATGGTCACCTCCTACCCTTAAGCCATAAAATATGCTTTGTATTATTTTTCTCTCTCATTCTTTCAGATTTTTCTCCACCCCTCTCTCTCTCTAAACGCCAGTCTTTCTCCATGAATACAACCATGATTCTCCACTGATTCATCTCCATTGTCGAACGAAATTTTTATTGTCAGTGGCTTGGGCTCTAAATCAATGTCGAAATCAAGCCATACAGAGAAAAATGGAGGTTCGAAATCTGCTATTGAAAGGTAAATTGGGGCTGAACGAAAATGGCAGCTATGCTAAACAAATCCTCTTTCATTGGCGAAAGAATCTAAAACCTGTAAAAAGAAAAAGATTAAACTCTCCCCTCTTTTTACTAGTAGGAAAGTTGCCTTCTATTTCTCCACTTTCTCTCCATTAATGCCAATCTTCTTTCGTATCAATGTCGTAACGACATAGGGTAAATTGGGGATGACAATGGAGGTTCGAAATCTGCTATCGACGAGACGACATTAGGGTTATTCTTCAATAAAGACGACGGAGTTTGGGGCTGAGCAACTTGAAGAGTCTGTTACCCTTTTTTTCATTGTATTTCAATGTATCTTGTTGTATTCTATGTGTTTCATTGTATTCATTATCTTTTTTTTCATTGTATTTCAATGTATCTATTTCATTGTATTCACTGTCTCACTATATTCCATGAATGTATTCATATATTTTTCTAATTAATATAATTTGTGTATTCAGATGTATTTATGTAATTCAGATTTATAATTGAGTTAGTTGAGTTATATTAGATTTGTGTTAATTGATTCACTTTCTGTTTAAAAATAGCTGAATAGACTACGATTTACGCTATTTACGTTACTGTATTCACAAATACATATCGTGAATATAGTCGAGTACATTAATTGCCTAGCTGTACTCCCCTGTTTCACGCCAAGTTTTGCTACTGTATTCATGAATACAGTAGCTTAAATACATCGAATACACTCTAGCAAAACTGAGAACATAGCTATAGGAAGTAATATAGTAAATGATAGCTACAATTAGCTAATAACCACTAAACAATAGTGGTTTGTGAAAATTTCTCTTTATTTTATAGCATTGTACAAACCATTATGGTCCATTTATTTACTACTCCCTCCGGTTCACAATAAGTGTCCAATTTGCTTTTTCATTTTGGTTCAAAATAAGTCTCCAGTTATGTAATCAAGAAAGAATTCAATTTGTTTTTACAAAATAACCCCTATGTACATATCCCTAAAAGGTTTTCTTACTCCTCACATTAAATGTTTAATTAGGGGGTAGTTTAGTCATAGTAGGTATTTTCTATAAAATTTAGTATTTTCTTAATGGGCGTGCTAAAAGTAAATTGGACACTTATTGTGAACCGGAGGGAGTAATACTAGTATTCATTTCTATCTCTTGTTATTAACGTGGAGTATTCAATCACATCAGATAGTAGCTTACAAGTAAACAAGGCATTGGGAATGAAACGGCAACTTAACCATTAAATGAAAGATTTTGAACCCTTAACCACTAGTTTTATTTTTGGATTATGTTAACGAAATTCAAAATATAATATATATACAAATGGATTTTGCCTACGAAGGGGATTCGGATGAACCCCAATGAATTTTGCCTACGAAACGGATTTGGATTAACCCCTTCCGCCCCTTGTCACTTCTCAATACCTCGAGTTAACTCTTCTTTCTTTCTTTTTTCAAGTGACTATATAAGAAGATTCCTTTTACGTTTTTGGTATCGAAACTGGCACAGTGAGTGATCAATAACTTTTCTTACTAAAAATTTAAAAAAAAAAAAAAAAAAACATAGAGGAGGAACCCCACCTTACGGCTAATTTTATGCGCACCTCCATGCTTTAATCGTAGTACTATATAATAATGGGACTTGACTTAAGTTTGACATGCAGTCACCTAATCTAATGTTTTGACGACGACTTCACGAATAAATATATCAGCAACAAATCGTGCACTCTTCTTAATCAGCAAAGTTAGTCATCTTCTCGAGTGTTAAATGTTGCTCTTTAATTGGTAAAGCTCCCTCGGTTGAGCTTTGAATTCTTTTTTCTGAATTTAATTATTGGACTCTTCATCTTGCCTGCAGATTAATCTCTCTCTCTCACGCGCGCGCACACACAAAAAAAAAAAGATCCTACAGTTATCAGTCACCCAATATTCAAAATAAGAAAAGTTTCTCATTTGAAGAGTATTAATAAAAAATATGAAAAATTTCGCAATCAATGGTAGTGTGGATCCTAAGCATTGATAACTTGAAAACTTAAAAAGCATCCATAGCATTAGTTGCAGCCTCACTACCAATTTGAAAGGTTCTCATATCCCGAATCCAACTTCCAAGCTCAATCATCTCAAACTTCTACAGCACGACAATTGACAGCAGCTAACCAGCTGCCCTGGGGTTTGGAATTGGATCATCATCAACAACAACAACAACAACAACCCAGTAAAATCCCACACGTGGGGTTTGGATCATCAAACTACACAAATCTATTTACCAACATTACATTAAAAAAGTGATGTTTATAGCCATTATGATCAAAGGTAAAGTGCAAAACAATTTAAAGGCTGATCTGAACTGCAGTTTTTCTCTACTGCTGTTAACCAGAAGGTGGGAGAAGAAAGAAGCAGAGTAATACTCCACTTAATTACAGGTATCTGCTATACAGGGAATACAATGCAACCAAAACTGCCAAGACTGGGCATTTGTTTGCCCTTCAACCCTCCACTACTGGAGGAATCAAGATAAAGAAGAAAACAGCTGAATACTCTGGTCTGAAGAGTGACCAGTTCACCACTCCCACAGTCGCAAGAATATCTAGCCACATTTACTTGTAATAATACAACACCCCAAGAAATGAGCAAAAGAACGAAGGTACGTGGAAGTTGGTGAATGAAAGACGTGCTCTATCATTGGCAAAAAGTGATCAGTTCTCATCTCTTAAAGATCAATGCACATTAGTATCCTCAACAAATTAACTACTTCACTTTCTACATATATATTCAAACTTTTATTACCAAAACAGAACAGCACTATAATATCCATCATGCCACTGCAAAGACACTAGAAAAACAAAACTTTTGCTTAAGCAGAGTGTCCTAAATGGAGCATAATCCAGCACGCCTCCCCCATCTTCATTTTTGCCTTTTCAGAAGGTCAACATTTTGTTGAAAACAAATACTCCTTTGATGAAAATCTTATTCCCCGGCAAACTTTGGTCTATCAAATCAATAGAGTATAGACCGTTATGTTAAACCAAGCTGCCAAGTGATTACTTTGATGCCTAACAAGTTGTCAAGTGATTTAACCAACAACAGTAATCCTCCTTAAATTCAGATTAGGGTCATTAGGCGCAAACTTTACAGTCATAACCTGGTCATGTATGCCCTCTTTTTTGTAGATTTCTGCTGAGTATCAGATTCCAAATGCTTACTATCATATGTTGAATTACTCCTTCCTAACAAAGATCATATACCAGGCAGAGGGCCATTTTCAACTTACTGCTAACGAACCAAAACTGATAACCAGTCGAGCTAGGTCATGCAGAGAGAACATCTTATTCTGCCAGATGCTGGCTTTCCTTGAACAACCAAAAGAATTGGCTAAAAAATTAACATTATTAACATCATAATTTTTCACACGTGAAATGGAAATGAGATGACAAAATCAGCAGTTAAAGTTTGGTAAACAAATTTATTAAGCATCAAGAATTATATAACATCCAAATGCCTAGTTCTTGCAACGCAGAATAACCTGATTGACATTAAAGGGCAGCGATTGCATTAAACAGAGACCAATTCTTCCTTTAGAAATGCATGTACAAAAACATGGCCACATCAAGATAAACATCTGTTAGACAATTCGGTACCCATCTTAAACATGATCAAAGAGTAACCTTGGCACGTTAAACATCAGTTAGACTATTCAGTTCCTATCTTAGATAGTGAACATTCGTGTCAAATAAACATTCATTTACCGATATTATCCTACCACCAAATTCATATAAGCCAATCTCAAAGCCTAAGGATAGAAGATGCCGCACTTGCTACAAATAGCAACTTTCGAAGCAAACTATCAGGAAAATAAGCAAAAGCAAAAAAACAATTGCAAGAGAAATAGAGATTAATAATTCCCCAACTACATTAGACATGTAGATCCAAGTCAAAATACAGGAGGAATACAACTATTTAACCACATTGCTACTACGAGGAGAGATGAGCTGAAATTAATCATTTTAATAGCTTTTTGGAAGCTCAAAAACTGAATTAAGAATCGCTACCATCAGGGTTTATCACCTTTAGCGGGATCATCAGAAATCTTAAGACCAGAGTGAAAGGTACGCCGTCGAGTCCTGGAGGGAATAATGTTGCCCAAATCGACCTCAGCCAGTAGATCGTCGGAGAGGTCAGTATCACTGTCAACATCAGACTCGCTTCCAAAATTGTTCGAATCATCATCGTCGTCGGAGTCCTCCTCGATCAATTTTCCCTTACCCTTGTCATCCCTTAAAATCCCCTTACCCTTACGATCGATTTCGGCCTCTCCGTTGGACTGCTCATCGTCGTCCTCCTCCGCGTCATCATCATCGTCTTCCTCATCCTCCTCACCTTCATAGTCATCTTCATCTTCTTCTTCGTCCTCCTCTTCAATTTCCTCTAGTTTGTTTGAATCAGTACTTGCGAGTTTTTGCTTCTTGTTTACATCATCGTCTTCCAGGGATTTGGAAATAGCTTCTTCTTCTGCAGCTGCAGGAATATCTTGGGGCTTTCTCTTCACTGGTAATGTGTGTTCTTCTTCGTCCTGTCCTGTTTCTGCCATTTTCCTTTCGGTTTGGTGTTTTCTGGGGTTTGGGAGGACACCCAAACTAGGGTTTTTGTGTTCACTGCAACCAGTACCGAGCCTTGGAGGAGTACTTGATAGTTGATACTCGTGTCCTGTCAGCTTCATTCCGAAGAATTTTCTTTTTATAAAAGTAAATATTAAATATTAAAGGAAAATTTTCAATTTAATTGGAAAGAGTATTGATTAACCTAAAATTTGGATAATAAGTTAATCAATTAAGATTATAGAATTAGGCCACAAGCAATTATTTCAATTGGGGTAAAACAGGTTAGCGACAATTGGACAAATGACGAGATGACACGTAGAACTTGGTTAGTGACAGTTGGACAAATGACGAGATGACACGTGCAACTAAAGACAGGTAAGATGCGAGTCAACAAATAGTTGGCACCAGGTGCAAACATGTAACCGGTGCTGAGCGAGTTTCGAAGGTGTCAAATCCGAGAATAAAGATTTGAAAGTAAAACTTTCGGTTAGATCTTGTCTGATTTATGGTCATCGTTATGCAACCATCAATGACGGTTTTATTCTCATTCAAGAGGATCTTGATTTGAGGATCTTGTCTCCCTCAAATAGAACTATAAATAGGAGAATTGGTATCCATTGTATGCCATGAAAAATTATCAATACACAAAGGCTATATTATGCTCTCAAATTATAAAATTACTCTTTCTTTGTTCTTAATTCTGTTCATATAATTGCTTCCGGCTCTTCATACCAGCAGGCTTGTATTTCTTTAAATTATTTTTTATATTCTTGATTTCATTCTCGATTAGTTTATATTTTTGGCAAGATAATTCATGTGTCTATGAATTTATGTTATTTTACGGGTAAACAATCGATCATTAATCTATCTATGTATATTATTATAAAAGTGGGAAGGCCTAAACTAGAAAGTTGAATTATCAAAATACTCTTTTAAATAATTTAAGTATTATTTAATAATGAATATTTATTAAGAATAAAATTAATTTAAAGTGTCCTTTCATAAAAGTTGTGTCCTGTTAGTAAGTAACTAAATTTCTCCATTGTTTTTAGTGAAATAATCATATCTATATAAATGCCAATAATGCATGAAGTCTTTAACCATATTTTAAATGTCAATGATGCATAAGACTTTTAACCGTATTTACACACAATTCATTCTTCAAAAATTAGGCCTTTATCCCTTCTATATTATAATCATTAAACCTTGTTAACCTTCATAAACAACATATAAGGTTATTCCCATTTTCTTAGTTTTGTAAAATAATCTTCTAATTATTATAAAGTGGGAATTTCAAAAGTTAAAAGTTGAACAAAAATTGCCCTTATAATAATTACTTAATACATTGAATTAGCTATTGCCCTTTTATTAATAAATATCCTATTTAATTTTTTTTGTTTTTAAAAAACTAAACTAGAAGACACCGCTTCATATGAATACGCTTGTTTCTAAGTTGCTCTCTAGAAGTGTTACCACCGATTCATGATTAAATGGTGTGAGAAATTTTGAAGTCACTTATTATAAAGGGAGTGGGTTTGGAGGGAGTTTTCCACACGGGAGACGCGGGTTCGATCCCCCCTCAATGCCTTCTGGGTTTGAGCCTCTCGCACGGGGCTTGCATAGTGCGGTTTATATTCCCTGTGTGGTTTGCAGGCTATTACACAGTGGGGGGCTTACCCAGTGCGCACAGAGTGCTCGCCACAAAGTGCTCACCCGAAGGGCAGAGGCTGTAGCGGCTGCGGGTTTTCCTGGGGTTCCAAAAAAAATTCTCAATCCTTACTAACAAAAGAATTTCATCCGGATGAAGTTCATTGCTTTGCACCATTTCTTTCATCCTCATTCCTCACCCTATACTTCTTTTGAGCAAATATGGGAAGGTAAATCGAATATGTATTTTCTTTAATTATTTCTACCAGCATATTTATTGTAAATATTTTGTCACTTATTTAATTTCATTCTCTATCTCCTTAATAACAAAAAGTTGTCATACCCGTTGCAATTCATGACATTGCACCATTTCTTCCACCCTTAGTCTCTCACAGTATATATATTTTTTCCTTCATGATTTAAAGTATAGTCAAAGTTTCTTTATAGTCGCTTTTTCTCGCGGAATATTTTTTGTCTGATAAAGTAATTGCTTATTATAGATAATTGCAAATCAACTTGTAAGGATGTGATATCTGAATCGTTGCGTCATTTACCATACGTTGGTGTCGCTTTGAACCAAAAAAAATTACCTTAAAGTGTTTTGGAAAACGAAAATTTTCAAAAAGAACTAAGTGCCTCCACACTACATCTTTAGCGTGCAAACTGTCTACATTGGAATTGACCAAGTAGGACGTTTGATGTAAAGAGAATTTGTAATATGCCCTTTAGGAAGATTTTCTGGTCAACGATATTATTGGAGAAAAAAAATAAATGTATAATGACTCTAGTAGCGGTGTCAGGATGCACACATTAACTAATTCTTTTTGGATTTTCCTTCATGTATTAATAATATAATTGTTTAATTTGGCGTTATGCTTAAGGTGATAACAGAGTTCATGAACCTCTTAGGATTGCTTTTTTCCATGAATTGTGGTTTTAGCACTCCTATTTATTCAATTTACTTAGAGCTTGGATTGTAGTTACTGTTTTTTGGATTTCTCGAAAATGCTAAAAACTCTTTGTAATCCCCAAAAAACTCCTAATTAGATGCTAAAATGGCTTAGGGAATATTAGATGTCAGTTGTGTGCTATCAATGCAACAATTTACAAAGCTACAGATCTTTCTTTTGAGTTTTTCCGCTCAATTCTTTATTCAAGATTTTAAAACCATAGCATCACCAACTATTGCCACTTTGTATCAATTGCAAAAAGATTGATTGATGTCTATATCTCTCGCGATGTGTCTGTTCCAACCCTGCATAAGGATATACCCTTGGATAGGCGGTATAAAACTTCTTTAATTATCTTGGATCTATTATCTATCTAAGAAGGTAAACAAAGGATATAGTAATTTTAGTGCAAACTTTATATACATTGACCACCATATTAAGAGACTTAATGGATATCTCTTACAAAAATAAATTGAAAAAAATATAAATAGGTTAAATATTTAATCTTTTTCAGAGTTAGTATATGAGCAATTGATTGCTTTCGTGTACTATATGGACTCGAAATACACATGCAATGCACGTGCGGAGAAACTAGTAGTAAAAAATATAAATGAATCAAACAATTATAGGCGAACAATGTAAAATCAATAAAGAAGAGATAAAAGAAATTCTTATTGATAATTGCGGTTGATCGAAATGCTTAGGGCAAAATCAGTAGGTGTTTAGCTCAAAAGATACTAATTACTTTATAAGCGAAAACAATCAAAATGAATCAAAGGTAAATCATAGCCAATCATAATTAATACTGAATCTGGAATTAAAGCAACAAGACAACCATTTTCATTTAAGCAATACTCAGGAAGCTTTATTGATTGGAGAAATTGACCCTGCCCCTCCTTGGAGAGGTTCAAGGATTACAGATTTGGCTTTCCTTTTTGCAGGTCATTGTCCTCTTTCCTTGGAAAGAGGTCGAGAGCCTGTCGATTTCTGAACTTCTCACGTCTTCTTCAACGTGATGGAGCATTCTTCCCTTTATTCTCAGAACCAAGAATGTTCTATGTTTTGGCCCAGGAGGACAAGAATCAGGAGAGAGAATGGAGTGTTAAATACTTTCTCTCTGCCCATTGGAGAAGCCCCTCTCGAAGAGGTTCTCTCTCTTGGTATTTATAGCTTCAAGCTTTGTGAGCTGGCCACGAGTTGACGTCGTTTTCGGCTGTGGAGACGTCCCCTTGTTGCGAAAGGTCCATAATCCTCTCGTTCATCTTAAGGACAGCTGTCATAAATCAAGAATCAATAGCGTTGACCATTTGCTATAAATTAGTCGCGATGGGGTTGACCCCCTGGTCATCGTATGGCCGAAATTCTACCAATACAGTAGGTAATTCAGTATAATAACAAAAAGAGTGTGTGATTTCTAACGGGATACAATCGTGACGAAGGGGAAGGTGGTATTTATAATGTGGATAAAATTTATATATATATAGATGATTGTAAATGTAAGTGTTAATCTAGTGTAATTGCTCCTTAGAATCTCGCATGCTCTAAATGGGCATTTTTGGCTCGTTCGATGCATTACGTTTGGTTAATCTGTAAGTGCCAAGGAGTTAATGCCAACTGCCAAGTCTCAATATATCGGAGTTTGTTAAATTAAGGAACAATTCCTCTGAATACTGGCGACCCTCTGGAAGATCTTCTATGAAGCGATATCTGGTCCTGGTGGAACCATGTTTGGAGGTGCTCCTCAGTTGTCCTTCCGGCCTAATTACGCTCCTTGTCACTTTGTCCAACGGTCCATCTAAAAATGGCCCACATTTGAAGCACTTACTTGATATGATCCAGGTTATACATAATCTGAAAATTATTTTTCATCAGTTAGACCACCCTATTTAATTATTTTTTTTTTCTTCGTTCTTCTTCTTCCTCTTTCACGACTTTGCACCCCAAAATTTCTCTACCATTATATATATTATTCAATTTTCCTTCCAGATTCAAAGTTGATAATCACTATTAAGATGAGAAGAAAAAATACCACTAAAGAGAATTATTATTTTGGAGTCACCATTAAAGGTCGTTCGAAGGTTCAATTTCAGAAATTGGATTTCTCGATTTTGTTAGTTGTTTGGATTGGGTGTTGGCCCAATTGATTGGGATCATCAAGGGGAGTTCAAAACTCAAATTTGAAGTGATTTGGAGCAGATTTGAGCTAGATTTGAGTTGAATTTCAGAAGATGCCCAAAGAAGAAGAAGAACATGTGAAGCTCCATTAATAGGATTCATTCGTATAATAGTGTATAAGTAATGTATAATAGTGTATAAACACCTCTTATACATTATTTTATACAAGGTTGATACATTATTTACAGGTATTTGGTGGATTTCTCACATTTCTTCTTCTTCTTCTTCAACTACTACACCTATATACATGGTGTATCACTAACATTTTCACTATTGTACTTATACATCTTTATACACTTTTATACATCTATATATATATAATATACCTCTTTGTATAAAAGTGTCACAACCTGAAATCTAACCATGGTCGTGATGGCGCCTATTTCCCAAAATATTACTACTAATTAAGTTTAAGGATTTAAATAAAAAAAAATACCAACATTTAAATTTCTCATAAACTAAATCAACTCTAAATATAATTAATATAAAAATACGGAAGCTAGCCCCAAACAATGGGGTGTCACTAAGTCATGAGCGTCTAAACGTATGAACTAAGATATATAAACTGTCTAACTGTCCAAAAGAAGAAATGACAAGAAGGAGTAACAAGGTCATGCGGACGCTAGCAGCTACCTTGAAATCTCCATTGATAGCCAGCCTGAACTCAACGATCGCCGCGCTCTAACTCACCTGGATCTGCACATAAAGTGCAAGGTGTAGAATGAGTACAACCAACTCAGTAGTAACAGAAATAACTAAGGAACTGAGTAACAGTGATGAGCTAAGTAAAACAGTCCAATTATTTATTTCACAATTTAAAAATAAACAGGTAAATTCCATAACTCAGTAAATGCCACAAAGAAATTTAATAGATAAATGCAGCAACAGCACAAATAAATACAACCTCACATTAGTGTCACTCCATCACTCATCACTCGCACTCAGCACTCAAAACACTCAACACTCTGCGCGCACTGGGGGTGTGTACTGGCTCCGGAGGGGCTCCCAAAGCCCAAGCGCTAAGCACGAACAACTCATGTGCTATCATATCAATACCTGGACCCGCTCGGTCAACTCACGTGCTACGCGGACAACTCACGCGCTATGGTATCAATAACTGGACCCGCACGGTCAACTCACGTGCTACGCGGACAACTCACGCGCTATGGTATTAATATCCTCACAACCAGGCCCTCGGCCTTACTCAATCATGTACCTCACTAGCCTCACCATTATCAACAAATAAGGGGACACAACCCACATCAAGTATCACAACATATCAGCAAAATAATAGAGATTGAGGTAAACATGTACAATAATTTCTATTACTGAGTACAAATTGTGAGCATGAATAAAGCCTAAATATGATCTCTAACATGAAGTTAAACAAGTTCAACAACAAGTAAACACATAACCACAGATAACAACCATTAGGCCTCACAGCCTCACGGGACGGACCAAGTCTCAATCCCTCGCGGTGCACACCCACACGCCCGTCACCTAGCGTGGGTATCACCACCAAACAATCACAGGATATCAATTTCTCCGGGTTTATACCTTCAAAGCCAAAGTTGAAACTGTTACTTACCTCAACCGCGTAAAATCCTACTCCGAGATGCCCTCGTCTCTTGACTCGGTCTCCAAAAGCTCCGAAGCTAACCATAATCAGATTAATACCATCAATATGTGCTAAAGATTCGAATTCCACAATAAAAAATACAAAATATGCCAAAAATCCAAAATTGGCCAAAACCCGGCCCCCGAGCCCACGTCTCGGAATCAGTCAACAATGGCAGAATCAAAACCCTCGTCCTCTCCCGAGTCTAACCATATAACATTTATCAAAATCGGACTCCCTTTGATCCCTCAAATCCTCACTTAAAACTCTCCAAAACTCAAACTCTTACTCCCTCAATTTCACTTTGAAATCATCAATCAAATCCCAAAAACGAAGATAGATTCATAAAATATAACCAAAACCGAGTAGAGAATACTTACCCTAATCCGTACGATGAAAATCGCCTCGAAAATCGCCCAAATCCGAGCTCCCCAACTCAAATTATGACCGAATGAATAAACCCTAGTTTTATATATTTTTCTACCAGCTATTCTGCCTCGTTTCTTGTGCTAAACGATCCCAAAACTTTCCTTTTATGTCTCCAATGGATTCCTTGTGAAATTCTAGTCAAGTTAGGCTTTTGAATCACTCAATTTGACCTTATAATGAAGGAGATATGTTGGTTTCAATATTTGCAAATAGTGCAGATTTTTAATTACGCCGTTAGTGGCAATTCCGTAATTAATCTGGAAAAAATATGGCAACCTAATTCTTAGTAAAATGACCCTAAAATCCTCATACGATGTCCAAATTCGACGATTCTTTTTGCTAAGGGTTCGTAATTATGATACGGATCTAATACTTCAATCAAAATAGAAATTGGAGCTCATCTGTTCAATATGATATCATTTATGCTTGAAGAAACGACGTCGAAACATAAGAAAAACAAGCGCAACACAACCCAAACACATTCAAAACTCACCTGAGGCCCTCGGGACCTCAACCGATAATTCCAACGAAGCTAGTCGAATCATAAAAATCCAAACCCGAATTCATTTACTCATATGTCAACTTCCGGTTGACTTTTCTAACTTAGCTTTCTAACTAAGAGACTAAGTGATCATTTCACTCCAAAACAACTCCGATACCAAACCTACCAACTCAATACAACTCAAGACAACTGAACAACACATAAAGAAGCCGAAATGGGGGAAACGGGGCTATAACTCTCAGAACGACTGAGCGGGTCGTTACATCCTCCCCCTCTTAAACAAACGTTCGTCCTCGAACGAGTCTAAAAAACATACCTTGAGTCTCAAATAGGTGAAACCTTCAGCAATACCTTCTCGTCACATTCAAATCCTATGAACTCATCTCGCGGTCACATCATACTCATCACGTATCAATCCAGCCACCATTTCCACTAATAGGGACACTACCGGACATATAGGTCCACAAGCACGCGCTCACACAATCAACACTTCAGTGCTCAATCTACAGTCAAAACTCACCCTCAAGTCATCCAGACTGGCCCAACATCAACACACAGAAATCACATCTCGCACCTCATCTAGGGAATCACAATCCGTCGATGCACAACTGATACCGAGCGTTCATGTGCGCATACGAATGCGTGGAAGGAATTCAAAGAGTTACACTTCAGGCTGAATCAATACCGCACGATAAGAATTCAAGAAGGCGAAGTTTTCCTAAAGAACCTGCAGCCTCTCAAAGATAAGTACAGACGTCTCCATACCGATCCGCAAGACACTACTAAACCCGCTCATGACTCGTGAGACCTATGTAACCTAGGCTTTGATACCAACTTGTCACGACCCAAAATCTAACCATGGTCGTGATGGCGCCTATCGTGTTACAAGGCAAGCCTATTTCCCAAAATGTTACTACTAATTAAGTTTAAGGATTTAATAAAAAAAATACCAACATTTAAATTTCTCATAAACTAAATCAACTCTAAATATAATTAATATAAAATACGAAAGCTAGCCCCAAATATCGGGGTGTCACTAAGTCATGAGCGTCTAAACGTATGAACTAAGATATATAAACTGTCTAACTGTCCAAAAGAAGAAATGACAAGAAGGAGTAACAAGGTCCTGCGGACGCTAGCAGCTACCTTGAAATCTCCACTGATAGCCAGCCTGAACTCAACGATCACCGCGCTCTAATTTACCTGGATCTGCACATAAAGTGCAGGATGTAGTATGAGTACAACCAACTCAGTAGTAACAGAAATAACTAAGGAACTGAGTAGTAGTGACGAACTAAGTAAAACAATCCAATTATTTATTTCACAATTTAACAATAAACAAAAATAAACAGGTAAATTCCATAACTCAGTAAATGCCACAAAGAAATTTAACAGATAAATGCAGCAACAACACAAATAAATACAACCTCACATCAGTGTCAGTCCACCACTCATCACTCGCACTCAGCACTCAAAACACTCAACATTCTGCGCTCACTGGGGGTGTGTACTAACTCCGGAGGGGCTCCCAAAGCCCAAGCGCTAAGCACGTACAACTCACGTGCCATCATATCAATACCTGGATCCGCACGGTCAACTCACGTGCTACGCGGACAACTCACGCGCTGTGGTATCAATACCTGGACCCGCACGGTCAACTCACGTGCTACGCGGATAATTCACGCGCTATGGTATTAATATCCTCACAACCAGGCCCTCGGCCTGACTCAATCATGTACCTCACTAGCCTCAACATCATCAACAAATAAGGGGACACAACCCGCATCAAGTATCACAACATATCAGCAAAATAATAGAGACTGAGGTAAATATGTACAATAATTTCTATTATTAAGTACAAATAATGTGAGCATGAATAAAGCCTAAGCATGATCTCTAACATGAAGGCAAACAAGTTCAACAACAAGTAAACACATAACCACAGATAACAACCATTAGGCCTCACAGCCTCACGGGACGGACCAAGTCTCAATCTCTCGTGGTGCACACCCACATGCCCGTCACGTAGCATGGGTATCACCACCAAACAATCACGGGATATCAATTTCTCCGGGTTTATACCCTCAAAGCCAGAGTTAAAACTGTTACTTACCTCAACCGCGTAAAATCCTACTTTGGGATACCCTCGTCTCTTGACTCGGTCTCCAAAAGCTCCGAATCTAACCATAATCAAATTAATACCATCAACATGTGCTAAAGAATCGAATTCCACAATAAAAACTACAAAATCTGCCAAAAATCCGAAATCAGCCAAAACCCGACCCCCGGGACCACGTCTCGGAATCAGTCAACAATGGTAGAATCAAAACCCTCGTACCCGAGTCTAAGCATATAACATTTATCAAAATCAGACTCCGTTTGGTCCCTCAAATCCTCACTTAAAACTCTCAAAAACTCAAACCCTAACTCCCTCAATTTCACTTTGAAATCATCAATCAAATCCCAAAAGCGAAGATGGATTCATAAAATATAACCAAAACCGAGTAGAGAACATTTACCCCAATCCGTACGATGAAAATCTCCTCCAAAATCGCCCAAATGCGAGCTCCCCAACTCAAATTATGACCGAATGAATAAACCCTAGTTTTACATATTTCTCTGCCAGATATTCTGCCTCGTTTCTCGTGCTAAACGATCTCGAATCTTGCTTTTTATGTCTCCAATGGATTTCATGTGAAATGTCAAGTTAGGCTTTTTAATCACTCGATTTGACCTTATAATGAAGGAGATATGATGGTTTCAATATTTGCAAATAGTGCAGATTTTTAATTACGCCGTCAGTGGCAATTTCGTAATTAATCTAAAAAAATATGGCAACCTAATTCTTAGTAAAATGACCCTAAAATTCTCATACGATGTCCAAATTCGACGACTCTTTTTGCTAAGGGTCCGTAATTATGACACGGATGTAATGCTTCAATCAAAAAAGAAATTGGAGCTCATATATTCAATACGATATCATTTATACTTGAAGAAACGACGTCGAAACATAAGAAAACGACGAGCGCAACACAACCCAAACATATTCAAAACTCACCTGAGGCCCTCGGGACCTCAACCGATAATTCCAACAAGTCATATATCACTACCCGAACTTAGTCGAACCTTTGGAGCACCCAAAACAACACCAAAATACCAAATCAACCTCGAATTCAAGCCTAAGAACTTCTAAACTTCCAACTTTCGCCATTTCAAGCCTAATTCTACCACGGACCTCCAAGTTATATTCCGGACACACTCTTAAGTCTAAAATCACCCAACGAAGCTAGTCGAATCATAAAAATCCAAATTCGAATTCGTTTACTCATAAGTCAACTTCCGGTTGACTTTTCTAACTTAGCTTTCTAACTAAGAGACTAAGTGATCATATTTCACTCCAAAAATCAACTCCGAACCCAAACCTACCAACTCAACACAGCTGAACAACACATAAAGAAGCCGAAATGGGGGAAACGGGGCTATAACTCTCAGAACGACTGACCGGATCGTTATAAAAATTGTATAATATTGTAATTAAAGTGTATAAGCATCTCTGACTAGGGTTGGGCATATATCGGGTAAAACCGATAACCCGAACCGTTAATTATTTATTGGGTTATCGGTATCGGGTTATTGGATTAACGGTTCGGTAATGGTTTAAAATTTTTTCACTATTGGGTTATCGGTTCGAGCCCAATAAGAATTAATAAAATAACTACTTTACTCTTAAGTATATACATATGCTAGGGCTTCATTTCATTCTCTCCTATTCTTTTTCACCCGCACGCTTCAGTTGCTTTCTCTTCATTCTTCATAGACCTTACTAGTTACTCTTAGCGTAAGTCTTTAGTCTTATACATTAGGCTTTAATTTCTTTAACAAAATTAATCTTCATATTGGTATTTTTGACTGTTAATGATTCTTTATTTCTTTATTTTTGTTTCTTAATTTTGTGAGCGCACGTTGTACAACCTACACCTACTACCAATTTCTCTTCGCACTTATCAATTCTCAATCGACAATCTTCGTCAGTTTTGGGTATATTTTTGAACATTATTCTTCTGTATAGTACGCAGAGCTTTGACAACAGGACAATATTTTCTTGCATTCTAGGTGTTTTTCATTTCTGTGTTAGTATTGCCTATGCACAGATCAATGTTTTGCTCTATGGTTTCTTTTTCAGGCTAGGCATTTGACAAACAACATCCAATTTATCTTGGACTAATAGTACTATATGTTTGGACTTGTTAATTTTAAGGTGAAATTGCTACTACTTTGTATTATTATTAATGTATTTGGACAACTGTTGTTGAAGAATTAGTACTATTCCAGTTGTGGCCCCGGGACATAACGCAGAAATGGGTAGTATACTATATGTGATTTCTTCTCTTTTTTGCTTAACTCCAATGAATTGTCTTCTCTTTTTGCTTAACTCTAGATTGAGTTATCTTATCGGGTAAACTGATAACCTAACCGATAATGATCGATAACCGATTAATCGATAACCGATATCTTATCTGTTCGCTTATCGATTTATCAAATTTGTAAACCGATAACCGATATGCTAAACCGATAATATTCATAACCAAACAGCGGTTAGATGCCCACCCCTTGACGAACTTTTTATACGATTTTCACTTGCAAATCTTGATTGAAACTATTCCAAATCTCAGTAAATGACTTCAAACTTTGTATACAGTCTAGTTAGACTAATTATAATAAGTTCAAACAATACCCATTTCGAATTTCTCACAAAATTATATTCAAAAACTAACAAGATTAGCATTAAAGAAGATGAGATTTTAGATTTCTCGCGTCTGTTTTTAAATTTTCATAGTTGTGGTAGGTAAGTAGAAACTTGAGAAAAAGGAGAATGGAAATGTTTCACGCTTGAAGATATAGAGAATAAAAAAGCTAAAAATAATTCAGATCTAAACTTATTGATATTTGGCTACACATTTGCAAACTTGTAAGTGGGCTAAAATAATGTAAGGTCAACTTATGGAGTGCATTATTATGTAATTTTGTCTTAATTATAATGAACTTGTCTAAGTTGGTGTTAACTAAGATATACTCGCCACGTGTTGATTACTCTGCTTGCCACATAATATGACCGTAATTTACTAATATAAGTATTTTGTTATGAATAGAATTGTAATTAGAGTGAATCTATCTTTTCAAGAGTTTTACTTTGTGGCTAAGTCATTTTTCCCTATAAATAGAGGGGTCTTACCCCATTGTAAATCATCCCAAAATTTAATAAGAATTACTCTCTCTTTCTCTGCAATATTGTTCTTCTACTTTTATTATTTTATTACACGTTATCAGCACGAGACTCTACCGTCTCAAGAAGCTCTTTAAGAAGACTGACTGTGCACTTTTTTGAAAGGAAGCTTTAGCATCAGAGTAAGCTAGCTCGGGGTCGGTGAACAAAAGAGGTATAACTTTTCTCCTCTTTTAATTATGAATGATATTATGAAAAGAAAGTTCGTTGCCCTTGAAATTTAGGGCAAGAACTATATGACATGGGTGTTGGATGCTGAAATCCATTTAGATGCAATGGGTCTTGGAGACGCCATTAAAGACAAAAATAAAGCATCCACCCAAGACTGTGCTACGGCCTTGATTTTCTTGCGCCATCACCTTGATGAAGGGTTGAAAATAGAATATCTCACGGTCAAAGATCCACTTGTTTTGTGGAATGACTTAAAGGAAAGATATGACAACTTAATGTTGATCACTCTTTCACAAGCACGATATGATTGGGCTCATCGAGGCTCCAAGACTTTAAGTCTGTTTTTGAATATAATTCTGCGATGTTCAGAATTACTTCTATTTTGAAACTCTGTGGAGATACTATCACTCACTATGATATGTTTGAAAAAATGTTTACAACGTTTCATGCCTCCAATATGGTCCTGCAACAGCAGTACAGAGAAAAAGGTTTCAAGAAATACTCTGAGTTGATTTCTTTTCTCCTTGTGGCTAAGTGCATATTAGCGCCGTTGACGAGTGCGAAGTTCCATGTTGTGTTTGAGCCACTATACATATTTATAGCAATGCCATAGTATAGCTCATAGAAAAAGCTTCATCTTAACTTTACTATTGAATTTTCTGAAAATGTAGATAATGATTTCACGACTAGTGTTTATGTGTTCTAATATGATAACACTGTCAGATAATGGTACAAACTGAGATGTTTGCTTGCAATTGACGTGACTCGTCATTTCTTTAGTGTGACTTGTATAATGCAACTCTAAAGTTGCAGTCTAAAAAACATTGTTACCATTACATTGTTGTGTGATTAAATAAGTATGTAATTTGGTTTTATTAATACTTAATGCAATTTAAATAACTCATAGTAAATATTGTTTGAAATCGGAGTGTGCATGTGATCTTTGATACATGACATAATCATGTTTAACCTATAAAGTAATTATAATATGATGTATATACATTGTCTATATTTTAATGAAATTTTAATCGAAATTTAATAGCAAATATTTTTGTATGCAATTCTTAATTAATGCTTGATTGATGAACAATGACTTAGTAGAATATATAAACACATTCACATGCACGCATGCAGCTCTGTGTATGTAGAATAATTAAAGAAACAATTTAAAGATACATAACAACTGTATAATTTTTAATTTGCTTGACAACTATATTATCAATGTGGTTTATTGTAATTAAGCTGTTATTTTGTTATCAACAGTCATATGCACAGAAATCATGTAAATAATATTATACTCACTGAATAGTTCATAGTACACTATTAGTTGCGTAATTGTTATTAAAATGTCATTATTTATCATTGGTTGAACTTTGTTTTCTTCCCATTTTCTCCGAAAATACTAACGCTTATTCGTATATTTCTTTTGTATGTCAAAATATGGGAAGCAAATATGGATCTCACAAAGCAAACTTGGATCAAAGTTTAATTGTAAAAATATTTGTTTAGTTGACTCATGTACGACACATACAATATTCAAAGAGAAGAAATAGTTCTCTTATTTAAGTATGTGTAAGGCAGATATTGCTACAATTTCTGGTAATAGTAATCTAATTGAAGGCTCTGGAAGAGCTACTATAACTCTAGCTAAGGGAACAATGCTTATCATAGACAATGCAATGTTCTCCTCCAAGTCCAAGAGGAACTTGTTGAGTTTTAAAGATATCCGCCGAAGTGGATATCATATTGAGACAATAGATGAGAATAATCTTGAATATCTCATCATTACCAAGAATGTCTCTGGCTAAAAGAGGGTTATTGAGAAGTTCCCATCTTTATCTTCTGGCCTGTATTAGACAAGAATTAGTGCAATTGAGGCATATTCTATTGTAAACCAAAAGGTAACTGATTCCAATACTTTTATACTTCGGCATGATCGATTGGGACACCCTGGATCAATTATGATGAGACGGATTATAGAAAACTCAAATGGGCATCCATTAAAGAATTTAAAGATTCTTTTAAATAATGAATTTTCTTGCACTTCTTGTTATCAAGGCAAGTTAATTATTAGATCATCACCAACAAAGGTTGGGATTGAGTCCCCTGCATTTTTTGAATGTATACAAGGGGACATTTGTGGACCTATTCACCCACCTAGTGGGTCGCTTAGATATTTTATGGTCTTAATAGATGCATCTTCTAGATGGTCTCATGTGTGCCTATTGTCATCTCGCAACCTCGCGTTTGCAAAATTAATGGCACAAATAATTCGATTACGGGCGCAATTCCCCGATAATCCAATTAAGTCTATTAGACTTGATAATGCTGCTGAGTACTTATCAATTGGGATAAAAGTGGAACATCATGTAGCTCATGTTCACACTCAAAATGGCCTTGCAGAGTCTTTAATAAAACGTCTGCAATTGATAGCAAGACCGTTACTCATGAAAACGAGGTTGCCCAATTCTGTTGGGGTCACGCCATTTTGCATATAACAATGCTAGTTCGTCTCAGACCGACAAATTATCATAAATATTCCACGTTGCAATTAGTTTTGGGTCATGAACCTAATATATCTCGTTTAAGAATTTTTGGATGCGCAGTATATGTGCCTGTAGCACCGCCATATCGCACCAAAATGGGCTCCCAAAGAAGGTTAGGAATATATGTTGGGTTTGAATCACCTTCCATTATTCGCTACCTCGAAACATTAACGGGGGATTTGTTCACTGCACGATTTGCAGATTGTCGATTCGATGAGACACTTCCCCCAAAATTAGGGGGAGAGAATGGTGAAACCAAACGGGAAATTTTGTGGAAAAATCCATCATTGTCTCATCTTGATCCACGTGCCTCTATTTGTGAAAAAGAGGTGCAAAAGATTATTCATTTGCAAAATATAGCAAATCAAATGCCAGATGCATTTACGGATCTGAAAAGGATAACAAAACCACATATCCCTGCAAAGAATGTTCCAATCCGTTTTGATCTCCCTGTTGGACAATCTTCTAGTGTCATAGCTAATGAGTCAAAAGCACGCCTAAAACGTGGCAGACCATTAGGTTCTAAGGATCGAAATCCTAGAAAAAGGAAAACAAATGATCAAGATGACACTACGAAAGAGTTTCATGAAGAAATCCACGATTTAACGAATCTTGAGATTCATAAGGAAATCACTGGGCCTGAGACTCGAGAAAATAAGGAACTATCAATAAATCCAATCGATATTGAGACAAATTTGAATCGATTGGGTATAGTGGTGGATTATGTCTTTGCATATAATGCTGCATCTAGCATTATGCAAGATAGTAAGGATCTTGAACCTCAATCTGTTGGAGAATGTCGACAAAGACGTGATTGGTCAAAATGGCAAGAAGCAATCCAATCAGAGTTGAATTCACTTGCAAAACGTGAAGTTTTTGGGCATGTAGTCCAAACACCTAATGGTGTTAAGACTGTTGGCTATAAATGGGTCTTTGTATGCAAGAGGAATGAGAAAATAAGGTACAAAGATATAAGGCAAGCCTTGTTGCACAAGGATTTTCACAAAGGCCTGGTGTCGATTATGAAGAGACATGTTCACCCGTTATGGATGTTATAACGTTCCGTTATCTTATTAGTTTTGCTGTCTATGAATAGCTTGACATGCATTTAATGGATGTGGTTATCACCTACCTTTATGGCTCACTTGATAATGAGATATACATGAAAATTCCCGATGGATTTAAAATGCCTAACGCACATAATTCAAAGTCCCGGGAAATGTTTTCAATCAAATTTCAAAAATCTTTGTATGGTCTAAAGCAATCAGGACGAATGTGGTATAATCTTCTTAGTGAGTATTTATTAAAGGAAGGTTATGTAAATGATGTCATTTGTCCATGTGTTTTTATAAATAAAACAACATCAGAATTTGTTGTACTTTCCGTATATGTTGATGACATAAACCTTATTGGAACTCCTATAGAACTCCAAAAGGCAATTGATTATTTAAAGAAGGAATTTGATATGAAAGATCTCGGAAAGACAAAATTATGTCTTGGTTTGCAAATTGAACATTTGGCAAACGGAATTTTTTCATCAATCTGCTTACATAGAAAATGTATTGAAACGGTTTTACATGGATGGAGCACATCCATTAAGTACTCTGATGGTTGTTCGATCACTTGATGTGAATAAGGATCCATTCCGACCTCAAGAAAAGAATGAAGAGCTACTTGGTCCTGAAGTACCATATCTTAGTGCAATTGGTGCACTAATGTATCTTGCTAATACTACAAGACCTAACATAACCTTTTCAGTTAATGTCTTAGCAAGATATAGCTCCGCTCCTACAAGGAGACATTGGAATGGAATCAAACTCATATTGTGGTATCTAAAAGGGACTACCAATATGGGCTTATTTTATGAAAATAATTGCAGTCCCGATCTTGTTGGTTATGCCGATGTTGGGTATTTATCTGACCCACACAAGGCTCTATCTCAAATAGGTTATGTTTTTACCTGTGGAGGCACTGCCATATCTTGGCGACCGACTAAGCAATCAATTGTGGCTACTTCATCTAATCATGTTGAGATAATTTCTATTCACGAATCAAGTCGAGAATGTGTGTGGTTGAGGTCTATAATACATCTTATTCGAGACAAATGTGATTTGAAATGTGACAAACTATCAACGATTTTGTATGAAGACAATGCAGCATGCATAACCCAATTGAAGGGAGGATTCATAAAAGGAGATAGGACAAAACACATTTCACCAAAGTTATTTTTCACGCATGATCTTCAAAAGAATGGTGATATTAATGTGCAACAAATTCGTTTAAGTGATAATATGGTTGATTTGTTCACAAATCTACCAACGTCAACCTTCAAGAAACTAGTGCACAAGATTGGGATGCGAAGGCTCAAGGATGTGAAATGATGCTCTCATCAGGGGGAGTTTGATACGCGTTGCACTCTTTTTTCCTTACAAGGTTTTGTCCCACTAGGTTTTCCTTGCAAGGTTTTTAACGAGGCAACCAAAGGCGTATTGTTAGATATGTGTACTCTTTTTCCTTTTCTAGAATTTTTTTTTCATTGGGTTTTATTTTAGTTAAGGTTTTAACGAGGCACATTACTTATTGAGTAGACATTCAAGGGGGAGTGTTATGAATAGAATTGTAATTAGAGTGAATGTCTATCTTTTATAGAGTTTTACTTTGTGGCTAAGTCATTTTCCCCCATAAATAGAGGGGTCTTACCCTATTGTAAATCATCCCAAAATTCAATAAGAATTACTCTCTCTTTCTCTGCAATATTGTTCTTCTACTTTTATTGTTTTATTACATATTTAATCTAGCTAATACTTTGAAGTTTGAATTATTTGCTTGTTTTGGCCATATTTGAACTTAAATGAAACTAATTTGATCATGTCTATAGCCGTTAAAAACTAACAAAAGGTTAAGTATTGATTACTCAGGATTAACCTATGTCCAATTTAAATAATATTATATGTTTATACTATGTAGATAAATGTGTTGTATATAACAGTTAAGGTTTTAAAAGAATAGTCAGACTACCCAACTCTATGAGACAAGTCAATTTTTGAAAAATCTGAGACGATTATGAGGATTAAAACTTTGTTTACCTCGTAAATACGAGTAACAATTAAAGTTAATTTATGATTTTAAAGATACGTGATTTAGTTCAATATCAATTAATAACCAAGAAATCTGAAGTATATATGAAAGAAATTAGTAAGATCAAACCAGTAGATAAATCAGTCTCGACCTTGAGCCCAAGTGACTTCGAGATTGGTCAAGAATAATAAAACAAGAATAATAAAGCTAAAGGACAATTCTAATGAATAATGAGCGAGAAAAGTAAGAGAGTATATTCTTTGCCATTGATTAGATGATGTTTACAAATGATTGGGGTCCCTTTGTATAATAGGGGAACCCTAAATAAAGTACATTTCCATTTATAGTAAAAGATCTTATTGGGACAGTTTTCTAACCGCCTAGTACGGATTCGTACAAATCTATTCCGAGATTTTCGCCACGATCTTGGGGATGTGGCAGGAATCTTGCTCATTCTATTACAGATCAATAATGGCATTATCTTGAGGCCAGTCATATTAGGCTTCGACGTTCCTCGGACACTTGGTTCTTCGAGCCTTGTACTGTGCCATCGAGCTCAAGCCTGGTCCATCGAGCTCGAACTTGATCTATCTTGAACTCGGACTTAAGGCGACCCCTCGAGCCCGGAAAATTGGGCATACCCGATATTGACCGTATACAGATAGTCCCCGCGTTTCTTAGAGTAAGATGATAAGAAACGATTTGATCTTCGATACTCTGTCGCCTCGATCATGATGTCAATCTCGTGATGTCAGCGGTTGAAGTGATTGAAAAGTCACTTCCGTGTAGCTCCCAAGGTCATTAATTGGAGGCGGCTGATGGTCGACTATTTGTCTTCCCCAAACCGTTTAAGTGACCTCTATAAATAGGTCATTCCCACAATTTTTGCAATCTTTACTTCTCAAACCTTCCTTAGAATCTCATTAGCTTCTTTAACTTCTCTGAGTTCATCCTTTTCCCAATTTTTTCTTACTACAGCATCAACTTCTTCTCTTCTCTTGAATTTCCCAACCACAATGGCTAAGACATCTAAGAATGTACCTTAGAAAGAAAGAGCTTCATCGTCGCGGCTGGTCAGAGGTAGAACAATGGTGCCACCTCGTATTGAGGAGTGTATTCCCGGGCAATGCGAGCTAACCTTTGATTTTAAAATTGAGAGACCTGCATCGACACCAGGTCGATGTGAGCCCATGTCACGATACATCTGCTTAATAACTGAAGGCGAACTTGAGCAGGTAAAAAAGGACTGCAACTGGGAGAACAAAGATGTTGTGATCCCTTCTCCTGAAGAGGACATCACTACCCATAAGGCGGGGTACTTAAGCGTGTATACCTACCCTTTCACATTGGGCCCCGCAGATCCAACTCTGGGTTCCATAGACCTAGTAATTCTTGATTTTTGCCAACAATACCAGCTGACGCTTGGCCAGATCTACCCTTCTTTCTGGCGCATCGTTAATCTGATAAGATATTTCTCGGGCTTGGTCGAGGGGATGCCTTTTACCCTCGACCATCTGATCAGGCTATACAGCCCTCGCCTTTCTCGAGGGGGTTTGATAAAGCTTCAGCGCCGATCCTTGAAGTCCCTTTTCTCCAGCATCGATGAGGACAAGGACTGAGGATGGATGAGCCGGTTTGTCCGAGTCAGGACCTCCGATCTGATTCCTGCTGAGAGGATACCGTTCCCAGAGGAGTGGAACATGAAACATAAGTACAAATTTATCGATGGTAATTAATACCCTACTTTCCCTAATTTTTCTCGATCTAACTCTTTTCTGATGACGTAGCTGTTGCTTGGTTTCCTTGTTGTCTCGGACCTCGAAGGCTTGGTCCACCAACTGGCCTCCACTTCTTCATATGCGGAATGTAGTTGGTGTGAGTTGGCCAAGGGTCGATGGGAAGCTAAAAACCATGGTGAGTTCTCTTGTTCACGTATTTATGTTTCTTAGTGAAATACTTACTTTATCATTATGCAGGCCTTAGAGACGTCGTTGCTATGTGGCCGCCCCCGCCTGGTGAAGAAGAAATCCCAAAGCATACCAAGGAAAAGAAGAGGAAAAGGGGGTCACCTGCAAATTTCCCAAAGCCAAAGAAAAACAAGGCTCGAAAGCCTAAGGCCGATACTATGGTCCTATCTCCAAAAATGGCCCAACGCCTTCGGGATGAGGATGAAGAGGGGGAAGATGACGACTGCCTATTGGTAGCTCAGAAAAGAGGAAGCACTGACACTTCGGTGGCCGCTGAACTGATGATGGCAGATGCAGTTCAATCTCGAACCGAAGAAATTTCGAAGGGGAGCTCGAGCAAAGTCCCCGAGCCATCAGGCGAAAAAAGTGCGTCTCGTCTTGGGGGACACTTGGTGGGCGAGCTCTAAGAGCCTAATTCCGAGGCCTTTCTAAGACAGGATAATATCCCAAGTGAATCGATTGGGGTAATCAATATAGATGATTCGCCTTCGGGCCCGGTGTTCCCCGAAGGGCAATATCGAGATGTCCGGGCCATGAGGACTCCTGATGTGGGAACGACCCATGAAGGGAACATTTTTCGGGAGTGTCTTACGGGGATCAAGGATGGTTCCGATCCTGACGCCTCGTTTATTTTTTATGAGGCCCAAAGGCTTCTCAAACAAGTAAGTTTTCGTCTCCATAACTATGCTCGAGTTTAATTCTCTTCTTTCCAAGTCTAACTCCTTTTCTTTGCGTGAAGGTTGTGGTGCTTCATTGGCAAGCATTTTCCAAATCTCGAGCTGAGCGTACCCAGTGTTAGGCTGAACTCAAGAAGCTGATGGAAGAGAGGGACGACCTTAAGCACCTCTACGTACAGAAAGAGGAGGAGGCCAGGGATCTCCGCGTTGAGTTGGCGAAGGCTCATCAAGAATAGACCGAGCTTATTGAAAAGGTAATATGGTCTTTGAGGGTCCGTCATGCACTTATTTGATTTAGCGACTAACACTTCAACTTTGCAGGCCCAGCAAAAGGGCGAGCTGGTGGAGCAGCTCCGAGAAGAGCTCAAGATGAAAGAGGCCAAGACCCTAGGGTGGAAACAACACATGGATTGTCTCGCCTCAGAGAGAGATACACTTTGGGAGCATCTAACTTTAATCGAATGCCAGCTTTAAAATGCAAAGGAGGAAAGCTTGGCCCGAAGCCGCAAAATCGAGAAGCTCAAAGCTAAATCAGTCGTTGAGCTTGCGAAGGCCAAATCTCAGACAGAGGCATTCATGTCTTCGTATCGAGCTGACGCTAAAGCTGCTAACGCTCGGGCACAAGAGATCTCTATTGCGGCTGAAATTAAGTTATCTTGTGCTCTCGACCATGCCAGGCGATAATCCCGGAGAGAAACTCTCGAGGAGATGCATGCTCATGGCTTCGACCTCTTAGCTGACATTGAGAAAGCAAAAACTTTGAAGGACGAGGCTGCCGCTTTACTTTCTGATGGTGAGGATTCCGCTAGTGGCTCCGAGAGCGGGGAAGATGAGGATGAAGTCCCCGAGAGTGGGTTTAACTGTTGCGGGGATGAATGCGAGATTTGTGGAAGATTTACAGTACTAGATGATCTGTGTTTTCACAAACTTATAAATGATTGAGTTTAATCTCACTATGGTATTGTGGCATCAATAGAGTAAAAGTATTATGAGTTATTGAGTGTATTCTGATCTATGGCTCCGAGCCAAGTGGGGGAGTCTGTTGATTAGTTGATTGCACGGTTAGGTGCTATATTGGTCCCATTCCGAGGCGTGCGAGTGAATCAGTTATGGCTTGCGAAAATAGAGACCGAGGATGATTTGAGTAAAGGAAAAATGATGACGAGGTTATATTATGCTTCATAGAGTAAGAAAAAGTTCACGGGATGTCTTAAGTGGTTATTGGTAAAGAATGCTCGGTGTATAGAGCGGGAAGTTGCTGGATTGTATTGGGATGAGGATTTCGTTCTGCGGTGTCGGAATGCCAATGAGGCACGGGAGGTTCTGTTCGTTGGGTCAGGTAAATTGCAGCTTGAATAAGAGTGAGTGACTTGCGAGAATAGTTCTAATGTGTTCAAGACTTTGTATACATCAATTGAGTGCTCTAAAGTTGCATATGTGGTTAGCACTGTTGTTTTCATTGGAAGAGGTCAAGACTTGTGGTATTTCTATGCGAATTATGGGATTCTATGTATCACTATCAGGAAAGTAAAGGTAACGGATCTAGATTCGCAGGAAGTTCTTCAGAGTAAAGCATTCTGGAATGTGGTGTTTCTGGGAATATTTGAGAGAGTATTCAGCGGCCTATGGGTCTTAGACAATGTGGTCTTATGCTTGGGTCACGTGGGGTGAGCCTGGGTTGAGGAATTGTGGTGCTACAGCAAGAGAGAATATCAAGTTGAAAATGAATCGGGAAGAAATTTGGATAGATGGAATAGTTTGATAGTAGACCGAATCGGCATGGTAAGGATACGATTAATTCTTTGTGTGTGTTCGAGGTAATGAGTTCGTACAGGTATTTTGCAGCAAAGCTCTTGGGTTTTGACGGCTTGCTTAGCTTGGTCTAGTTAGAAGGATTCAGTCTTGCCAGTATAGTTTGTGCAAATGGAATTGGGAGAGTTCTTGTTGGGTTTTACCGTGGTTTGGAGATGTATATTTTCTATGGGCATGCAGAGCATGGGATGTATAGTGATTTTTCTTCCAGATGGGACCAATGGAAAGTTCTTGATTAGTTGAGTGCGTAGATGTCTGCGGCTCGGAAGGGAAATAAAGTTTTTATGTTATCCTCAGAGGGTATGGTATATGCGCTATGTTGTGGAGGACCGAGACTTGCGTGTGTTAGGCTACAGTTCAGTTCTGAAAGGGAGTTCATAAAACTCTTAAGCAACGGGTAGCCTCAGATAGTTAGGGGAATGTTATTTTTAATTGGAAGTGATTTGACGATAGTATATGTTCAGAAAAAAGGGTAATGTGATTAAGTTGATGGCACTCCGGTAATATTGCGACACTTTCTTGTTAGGTCGACTGCTGATATTCGAGTTTGTTTGATGGCACAGGGGAATTATAGGATATTTTTTCGGGGAATGATCGGGTACTTGAGGTGTGATATGTGCTCGGACTGTGGAATTTGGGGATCAGGTATGATGATTTGTGTGCTACATGGGGTTGGAGACCGGAAGTTCTCACGTTCAGGCTATATTGTTGTCGCGAGTCGCGTGTATCGGCTGTTTAGTGACTATCGAGGTCTGGAGACCCGAGCGAACCTTTTATGCTTGGTATGTTGGATTTGGAAGTGATATTGGGTTCAAACTGGTTGCCTTCGTGTTGTGTTATTCTGGACTATTGCGATAAGACGACGTTGTTGGCTATGCCGGAAAATGCCACGGATTGAGTGGCGATGTTCGACGGATTATGTCCTATTGGGTATTTTTATATTTCGAAGACCTAGCGGACAGTTGGGAAGGATTTGTCTTTCTTATTTGGGGCCTTCGTGATGGGTATCAGTGCAGAGGCTTCTACCATTGATTCAGTATCGGTGGTAAGAGATTTATCGGACGTGTTTCTTGTGGCCGGGCATGTCGCCGGGCAAGGTTGTTGATTTCGGTATTGATGTGATGTCAGGCACTGTATCGTATGGCATCGGCAGAGTTAAGGAGTTGAGTGAACAGCTTCGGGATTTCCTTAATAATGAGTTCGTTGGTAGGCCAATGTGGATGCATGTTCTAGCTTGAGTCGGCTTGGTTGGCCCCGAATGGTATTGTTGAGGGATAGGTTGATTCGATCGTTATTGAGCTTGTTAGTGATCTGGGGAGATCTCTGAGTTGCTTTTCTGTGTTGTGAGACGTTATGATTTGTTGGTCATGGGCACGTGTGGTGCGGTTCTATTGGGAATTCATAGTCGAAGTCGAGTGGGAAGAGTAATTGGGTGTTGCTCGGTAAATGGAGTATCAGTTATGACCTATCGGGTTGCGTGGTATATGTTATTTGTCCCCGTGGGCATGATGATGTGCTTTGGTTCCAAACGTCAATGGTGCGTGGTTGTCGCCTTCGAGCGTAGTGACTTGAGGTGTTTCATGTGGAACAGTGTTTAGATAGGATCGCGCATTTGCAGCGAAGCTATGTGGAGATATGACCTTGCGGGTTAGATTCGCGTGTTCTATTTCTATGATGTGAGACGGGTTCTCAGCCTTGTGTTGTGGTGGTACTGGTGAACTTGAGGTACAGCTCTTTCATTTGAGTCACTTCATGATTTGAGTGTGTTCGGACCGTTGCATATTGGTGCGCGTATTATGCTAGTTGTGGCTTAGGCCTCTATTGACGTGTCATGTCACCAGAGTGGTGTGTTGGATTAGAGGAGATCGTGGGGATCATTAATGAATACGAACGGATTCGATTTTAGCATGTCGGAAGGGTAAGGGCGAGGTTCGGCTCGAAAATCTGCTATGGTATTGCCGGAGGAGAAGCGGCTTAATGAATGGTTGACCTGAGGAATGGTTATGGCTTACTGTGTGTTTTATTTATATCTGGCAATATAGGAAAGTGTTAGGATGAGACTTTGGTGATAAGAGGTTTTCTACCGGTATTCGGTTGTTGTGTACAGCTGCTGTGAATGGAAGTTATCGCTACAGGTGTTTGAGTTAGGTGGTATATCAGATAATTGCACCTGAGGTTGCAGGCATGGGTTATTACAGCTGGTTCGGGTTTATTTAGAGTATAGGTGTGAGGTTTTGATCGTATTGTTGGTTTCAGAAGTGAAGAATGTGATTCCATGGCTTATGGGCGAGACTGGGTTGTGTAATTTCAGTTTCTATGTTTTATCGGACCTAAATTAGGTAGGGTGACGTGGGATCACCCCTGGGTCTATGTATGGCAAGGTTATTCAGCGATTGGTTGGCTTTTGAAACAACTCTGAGTATGTTCGAGGAGGAACGTGTGTTTAATTGGGGGAGGATGTAACGACCCGACCGGTCGTTTTGAGCTTTTGGACCTTGATCGCCAGTTCTCGGGCATGACTTGCCCTATGTTATGTATTATGACTGATGGTTTTCAGGAAAATTTGGAATGAATTTGAAAGAACAGTCACAGTTGAAAGCTTTGAATTTGGAAGGTTTGACCAAGAGTTGACTTATTTGTATATGAGCTCGGATCGGAATTTTTATGATTTGGTTAGCTTCGTTGGGTGATTTGTGACTTAGGAGCGCGACCGGAATGCATTTTGGAAGTCCGTGGAAGGTTTAGGCTTGAATTGGCGAAGTTGAGATTTTGGCGATTTCCGGTTGGTAGGTGAGATTTTGATATAGAGGTCGGAATGAAATTCCGAGAGTTGCAGTAGCTTCGTTATGTCATTTAGGATGTGTGTGCAAAATTTCAGGTCATTCGGACGTGGTTTGGTTGGGTTTTTGATCAAAAGAGTATTTCGGAAGTTTTTGGGCAACTTAGGCTTGAATCCGATGTGTTTTGAGTGATTTGATGTTGTTTGCGGTGTTTTAATGATTGGAACAGGTTTGAATGATGTTATAGATTATGTTGGTATGTTTGGTCGAGGTCCCGAGGGCCTCAGGTGAGTTTCGGGTGGTCAATCGGACCATTTCATATTGGGAAAATTGCAGGTTTTGGCTCCAGCTCTGTTGCAGATGTTTCCTCTTCGCGATCGCATAAGGAGGCTCGCGATCGCGTAGAGTTATTTTAGGGGCATCCGGGTTTTCTCTTCGCATTCGCATAGATCGGGTCGCGATCGCATAGTTTTGCGTTGCTGTCAATCGCGGTCGCGTGTCATCATTTGCGATCGCGTAGTTGGGAGATTCTGAGCATCGCGTTCGCGTGAGGGAGTACGCGATCGCGTAGTGTAAGTGTGGGCTGTGCTTCGCGATCGCGAGGGCTTTTCCGCGATCGCGATTTAGTAAAATTGAGTGCTGGGCAGAATGTTTTAAAAACCCATTTCTGCGAATTTGAGGCTAAGTTCCTCCATTGTTGGTCGATTTTGAAGCTTTTTGAAGAGGATTGAAGAGGGATTCAAGGGGAATTACTTGGAGGTAAGATTTTTGAACTTAAAACTCGTTTTTATTGTGTAATCTACCTAGAAATTCATGGAACTTAAGCAAAAATGGAAGAAACTGGGGCTTGGGATTTTGGAATTTGATTTGGGGATTTGAAGGACCAATTGGGGTCGGATTTGAGAACTTTTGGTATGTATGAACTCGTGAGGAGATAAGGAATCTAATGATGTGAAAATTTCTGAGTTTCGAGAAGTGGGCCCGGGGCTCGGGTTTTGCTAATTTCGGGATTTTGGTATTTTTCGATTGTTTTCGATTGGGCTTTGTTCCCTTAGCATATTGTGACGTATTCGTTCTGGTTTTGGATAGATTTGACGCGTGGAGGCCGATTCGAGGGGCAAAGGCGTCGTGAGCTAGAGATATCGCCGGTTCGAGGCGAGTAATGATTGTAAATGATATCCTGAGGGTTTGAAACCCCGGATTGCATATCGTAGTGCTATATTGAGGTGACTTGCACGCCGGATAGCGAGCGTGGGGTAGAGCACCTTTGGGGATTGTGACTTGGTCCGTCCCGATTGATGATTTTACTATGTAATTGACTGAAACTTATTTGTTATCATCATGACTTAGGCTGATTGCCATATTTGGGCTTCGTGCCAGCTATTTGAGCATCATGTTTATTGTTGCCCGAGTGGCTTATGTGATTTTGTTGACTGAGTTAGGCCGAGGGCCTGTATTGTGAGGATACTTTTGGATCGGGCTGCACGACGCAGCAATATATATATATATATATACACACACACACACACACGGATCGGGCTGCACGCCGCAGCAGTGTTATACTAATACTGGTATGAGGCCAAGGGCCTAGACTTGATGCCACGAGATGGCTTGATATTGCGCTTGGGCCGTAAGGGGCCCCTCCCGGAGTCTGCACACCCCTAGTGAGCTCCGTCGACGTAAATGGATCGGGCTGCACGCCGCAGCGATATGTGGATCGGGCTGCAATCCGCAGCAGTACTAGTACTGTTCTACGTGTTTATTTTATTTCATTGTCTGCCATTATTTGTTGTTTGTGTTACTTCACGGGGTATCTACCTGATTGCCTGGCATTATCTGTTGAGTGAGTGTTGTGCCCGATGGGCGGATTTCTGTGCTTATCTGCACTAATTATTTGCATTTATTCGCATAACCGTTGAAAAAGTCATTTTCAAAAGAGGTTTGAACTGAGCTAAGATGTTTTCTAAAGATTTCACAGTTTCACTGTTTTTCTCAAAAGGGTTTTATAGTGCTTCTATACAACATGATGATTTGTTATACGTGATTTCTTACTGCTCAGTTGTTATTTACCTTTATTACTCACTGAGTTGGAGTACTCACTTTACTCCCTGCACCTCGTGTGCAGATGCAGGTATTTATCCACCCGTTAGCGGGTTTTGGCTGATCAGAGGCAGAGTTATAGGAGTTAGCGAGGTGACTGCTAGCGTTCGCAGCACCATTTTTCTCTCTTTTGTTCATTATTATGGTTTTGTATATTTTAGACCTTGTAGTTGGATTTACACTCTAATAGATGCTCGTGACTTGTGACACCCCGATTAGAGCGGTGTTGGGTTGTAATTCCGCTAATTAATATCATGAAATCATATTTAAACTGCTTATGAACTGTCTAACTACTTAAAAGAGGTGTTCTGAAATGGTCTGGCTGGCCTTGTCTTCACGAGAGGTGCAATCACGACCGGAGCGGGGTTTGGGTCGTGACAAAGCCCTTTATCATTTGCTTTTGCCGAGGGTAGCCTTTTTATATGACCGTAGTCTTTAATGTGGCCGTAGCCTTTGGGTATGTCTCTTGGACTTGTTTCCCGATAACCTTTCGAACTTGTTCGGAAGGTTAGTCCTCGAGTATGATGGCCTTGGCCTATATATCGAGGGGATGCCTATTCGAGGTCTTATGAATTCGAGTTTTTGACAACTCAGACGTGTTGACTATCGATGACAGTCCCCGAGTATTCGGGGTGTATTTGTGTTATGGCCCTTGAGCCATTTTTCATAGAATTATAAGTATGAAGCTCGTATAATAGTGGACTTATTTGAGACACAAAGTGTTTTGATATAGAAAGAATGCTTCTTTGAATAATTGATACATGCGTACATGTTTTGCCGTCGGGGCGTGACTATTCTATATGGACACAGTTTATCTGACCGTTTGGTCCATTACAAAGTTTACCTATAGAGGCCCTCTTTGACGTGAGTATTTTCCTTGAAAATATAATCTCCGAGGGTGATGCCCCCCAGTATTTGAGGTTAATTGAAAAGAAGCCTTGGATACTGTTGAGTTCTCCTTAGGTAGAACATAATTGTTGCTTCGTTAAAAACCTCTCCGGTAAAATCCATTTGGGACAAAATCCGATCTAAGGAAAAAAGAGTGCAACGCGTGCTTTAAAACCTAAGGCCTTCGTGTAGGAAGGTGCCTTCGATATCCTCGATCGAACACCTGTAATGGGTTAGTTTCAAATTCAAATGGACAAAAGGAGAAAGCCATACCTTAGCAATAGTATCGTTTGAGTAGCGACACATTCCAATTGTTCGGCAGTTGCTCTCCTTCCATCGTGATAAGTTTGTAAGATCCTTTATCGACAACTCCGATGACTCGATACAGGCCTTCCCAATTCAGGCTTAGTTTCCCTTTATTCGGGTCTTGAGTATTGAGGGTAACTTTTCATAGAACTAAGTCTCCAATTCCAAAGTGTCGAAGGTTGGTCCTTCTATTGTAGTATCTCTCTATTCTTTGCTTCTGCGCAGCCATCCGAACAAGTGTTGCCTCTCCTTTTTTATCTAATAGCTCGAGGCTAGTATTCTTAGCCTCGTGATTTAGCTCCTCTGATTCATGTCAAAACCTGGCGCTGGGTTCACCGACCTCGACAGGGATTAAGGCCTTGGAGCCATATACTAAAGAGAACGGAGTAGCCCCTGTGCTGGACTTTGATGTCGTTCGATATGCCCAAAGGACCTCGGGTAGAACTTCTCTCCATTTTCCTTTTGCATCATCCAACCTTTTCTTCAGGTTTTGAATGATAGTTTTGTTTGTTGACTCGACCTGTCCATTTCCGGTTGGGCGGTACGGTATTGATAAGATCCTCTTTATTTTATGTGCCTCGAGGAACTCTGTTACCTTGTTGCCGGCGAATTTCTTTCCATTGTCACACACAATCTCGGCAGGCATCCCGAACCAACATATGATGTGGTCCCAAATGAAGTCAATAACTTCCTTTTCTTCGACCTTCTCGAAGGCCTGTGCTTCCACCCATTTAGAAAAATAATCAGTCATAAACAAAATGAATTTAGCTTTACCCGGGGCCGTTGGTAGAGGGCCGACTATGTCCATTCCCTATTTCATCAAAGGCCACGGGGATAGGACTGAGTGGAGTTGCTCTCCGGGCTGATGGATCATCGGTGCAAACCGTTGGCACTTATCTCAGTAATACCCAGCTCTAATAATTTTGCGAATCAAAGACTCGGCACTGGAGTGATTCCCACAAGTACCCTCATGGATTTCTCGTAGAACATAATCGGTGTCCCCCGACCCTAAACATACCGCTAATGGTCCATCGAACGTCCTCCTGTGCAATGTTCCATCTTCATCTAATGTGAACCTAGCAGCCTTGGTTTGTAGGGCCCTCGATTCTTTGTGGTCCGATGGGAGTTTTCCATTTTTCAAATAATCGATATACTTATTCCTCCAATCCCAAGTCAAATTCGTAGAATTTGTCTCGGCATGACCCTCTTCAACCACAGACCTCGATAATTGGACTACAGTCCCCGGGAAGATATCATCTTCTTCAACCGAGGATCCCAAATTAGCAAGTGCACCGGCCTCACTATTTTGTTCTTGAGGCACATGATCTAGAGTCCATTCCTTGAAGCGGTGCAAAGTTACTTGTAGCTTATCCAAGTACCGTTGCATCCTATCCTCTCGAACTTCAAAACTTTTATTTACTTGGTTTACCACCAGTAATGAATCGCACTTGGCTTCAATGACTTCTACCCCTAAGCTTTTAGGTAGCTCGAGACCTGCAATCATGGCCTCATACTCGGCCTCATTATTAGTCAACCTAGAAGTTCTGATAGATAGTCTAGTGGTACTACCTGTAGGTGGCTTGATGATAGGCTATAATTACGTATTTTAGTCGATTATTACATTCCAATTCACTGCACTTCAGTTGAGTTTGAGCTTTAATCGCTAGTGTTTTGCACTAATTGTGTGTTTTATGCCTTGTAGGAGTGATTCCGAGCTATGTAGATGTTATGGAATGAATTCAAGTGATTTGGGGCTTTGAAGTCTGAGTAAAAGCCCAAGGAATTAAGCCGGGATCGTGTTCGGGGATCAACGGATGATAGAGCAACGAAATAAAGAATCGAGTAGGCATATTGCGCGCTGTCTGGTAAAATGCACATAATTTTTCTCTCAAAACTCCATTTGGGCTCCACAATATATGGTTGGAAAGCTAATTCAAAGGGCTACAACTGTTATGTTTTATGTTTTTCGAAATTCCAAACAGTCCGCGGTCAGGTCGGCGGTCGAATCTGCGGCCGCGGACAGAACACTATGCAAAATCTACGGTCAGGTCGGCGGTCGAATCCGCGGCCGCGGACAGAACACTATGCGAAATCCGCGGTCAGGTCCGCTGTCGAATCCGCGGCCGCGGACGTTCTGACCTGGATAAGTGTCCTTTTTCTCGTAGGAGAAGGTATAATTGTTTGGGCCCGATCTTACTTGGTATATATAAATGGAAAAATGGTATTTTTAGTACCTTTGACATGCTTTTGACATAATTTAGACCTAAGGAGGCAAGAACACACTAGGAGCAAAGCGGAGAATTCTTCTACGAGTTTTTCACTTCCTTCTTCCTATTTCTATTGTTGGTTATGAATTCTAGTATTATAGTTATGCATACTATTATGAATAGCTAATTTGTTATCTAGGGTTTTGATGGAACCTCTTGGAAGATAAACTCTTGTTATGTTTTAATATAATTTAACCTTTGAATTTGTCTATTTGTTCAACTACGTGCTTATTTCAGTTGATTGAATGACCATCAATTGACTATGCCTATTTATTATGTGTTGCTTGAGAAAGGATACATATTTAGGTGGTTGTTGAAAAACGTCACTCCTAACGTATGTGACAAATCAATACAACGGGTTTAAAGGTAGGTTTAGAACTAACAAAGCCTTAACGTGGTCATAATGAGAGGTTAGATAAAACCAACTAGCGTAGTTCGAGAGAATATGTCTAGTAAATTATTGTAATTGCTAAAGAGAGAATTACGGCACCTAATGTGCTCATGATCGGTAGAGAATACTTAGGCGAAATTATAGAAGACGTAGCGGGAAGGATTCTGATAATTGGGAAAATCATAACTCTAGACCTCCTAATCTTTTCTCTAACCCTTAGTATCCCTAGTTTTTAATTTACTTCTTTAATTTGTTAGTTAATTAGTTATACATAAAAATCTTAATATTATAACATAGGAATTGTCGAGCTAGTCTTCTGAGTGATATTGAACAGTTATAGTGAAACCTAAATTCTCTATGGGATTTGACTACAGACTTTTAGACTGGATTATATTTGTAGCGACCGCTTATCCTTTTCAGGACTAGAGTTGGGCGTGATCATGGCTTCAAAACAATGCCAAGCCCGGACCCTTTCACATTCGAGGCACCGTCCGTGAAAAGGGTCCATACCCCCGATGATGTACCCGATCTTAGCGGAAGTTCTTTCTCCACTTCGGGTACAAGGGTCAGCATAAAACGGTCACAAAGTCAGCTAGGATTTGAGACTTGATGGCCGTTCAGGGTTGATATTCAATATCGTACCTGTTAAGTTCGACTGCGCATTTGGGTAATCGTCCTGATAGTTCGGTCTTATGCAAAACATTTTGGGGGGGTTAAGTGGTTAACACACATATTGGGTGACACTGGAAATATGGCTTTAACTTTCTATATGCGTTTATTAATGCAAGTGCTAATTTTTCTAAGTGAGAGTATCTAGTTTCAGCATCTCCTAGAGTTCGACTAACATAATAAATAGGGAATTTCGTACCTTGCTCTTCTCGAACTAGTACCCTACTTAACGCTATCTTGGATACTGCCAAATATAAGTAAAGCTTTTCATCTACCTTCGGGGTGTGAAGCAAAGGCAGGCTCGATAAGTATCGCTTAAATTCTTCTAAGGCTTGCTGGCATTCCGGTGTCCATGCGAAATCCTTTTTCTTTTTGAGCAAAGAAAAGAACCTATGACTTCGATCTGATGACCTCGAAATGAACCGACCCAAGGGGTTATTTGTCCTGTTAGCCTTTGCAAGGCCTTCACACTATCCACAATCGTGATAGCCTTGATGGCCTTGATCTTGTCGGGATTGATTTCAATACCCCGATTCGATACCATGAAGCCGAGGAACTTACCCGAGCTGACTCCGAAGGCACATTTTTCCGGGTTAAGCTTCATGTTGTACCTCTTAAGATTTTGAATATTTACTGCAAATGAATTAAATGGTCCTTTGCGCGTAGGGACTTAACCAACATATCGTCAATGTAAACTTCCATTGATTTACTAGGCGTTGGTAGCTCCAGCATTTTTTAGCCTGAAGGGCATTGTATTGTAATAGAACGTTCCAAACTTAGTGATAAACGAGGTCTTCTCCTGGTCCTCCGGGTTCATCTGAATTTGATTGTACCCGGAGAAGGCGTCGAGAAAAGTTAGGATCTCGTGGCCGGCCGTGGCATCGATCATACGATCGATGTTGGGCAATGGAAAATATTCTTTTGGGCATGCCTTGTTTAAATCCTTATAATCTATGCACATTCTAAGTTTGTTTCCTTTTTTAGGAACTACAACTATGTTGGATAACCATTCAGGGTATTTTACCTCCCGAATAAACCCTATTTTAAGAAGTTTGGTTACCTCGTCCTTTATGAATGCATGCTTTACCTCGGACTGGGGCCTCCTTTTTTGCTTTATCGGTTTGAAACTAGGGTCGAGGCTTAGCCGGTGTGTTGTTATTTTCGGTGGAATTTGTAACGACCCGACTGGTCGTTTTGAGCTCTAGCGCGTCGTTCAGTGGTTCGAAGCCCTGAGTAGCTTCACTTCAGATATTATAACTTGTACGCATGGTCGGAATGAGTTTCGGGAAGTTCGGGGTTGATTTGGGGAGAGAATTCTCATTTCAGAAGCTTTAAGTTGAAAGATTTGACTAAGATTGGATTTTTAAGTAAATGACCTCGGAATCGGGATCCGAAGGTTCCAGCAGGTTCGTATGATGATTTCGGACTTGGGCGTATGGTTTTGGAAGACCCGGGAACATTTCGACGCCTATTGTGGAAGTTAGCATTTTTGGAAGAATTTTATAAGTTTGGGTTGAAGTGCATTTCAGTGTTATCGACGTCCATTTGGGATTCCGAGTCCGGGAATAGCTCCGTATAGTGATTCTAGTGTTGGGAGTGCGATCAGAAGTGAATTCGGAGGTCCGTGGGTCATTTCGAAGTCATTTGTCTAAAGATAGAAATTTGAAGGTTTTTGGGAAGTTTGACCGAAAGTTGACTTTTTGATATCGGGGTCGGATTGCGATTCCGGAAGTTGGAGTAGGTCCTTAATGTCGAATATGACTTGTTTGCAAAATTTGAGGTCAATTGGACGTGATTTGATAGGTTAAGCCATTGAAAGTAGAAGTTTGAAATCTTAAAGTTCATTAAGCTTGAATTGGAGTGCGATTCATGGTTTTTGTGTTGTTTGATGTGATTTGAGGCTTCGAGCAAGTCCGTGTTATATTTTTAGACTTGTGCGGGTGTTTGGTTTGGAGCCCCGGGGGCTCGGGTGAGACTCGGGATAGCTTCGGAGTGATTTGCTAAGAAATGGGATTGCAGGTACTGGTATGGCCGCATTTGCAATGTTTTGGTCGCAAATGTAACAATCGCATTTGCGAGGAGGGCTTCGCAAATGCGAAGGAGCCCAACCCCTGGTAGTGTTCGCATTTGCGACACTATGGCCGCATTTGCGATCCTAGTAGACGTCGCATTTGCGATCCCAGCAGCATAAGCCTAGGCTTCGCATTTGCGAGGCTTTTGTCGCATTTGCGACCCTCGCAATTGCGAACCTGGTGTCGCAAATGCGACATCAGAGGGCTGTGTCCAACTATTAATTTCGAGACTTAGACCATTTAGCTCATTTCCTTTCATCTCTTGGGCGATTTTAGAGCTTTTGGAAGAGGGTTCTCACCTAGCACTTTGAGGTAAGTAATTTCTACACAACATGAGTTAAATACATAGATTATGGGTAGATTAACGTGTGAAAATTAGGGAAAATCAAGGGTTTAGATGAAAAACCTTGAGTTTGATAAAAACAAGATTTAACCACAAAATTTGTGATGGAATGAAGTATAAATTATATATTGTTGATCCTTAGGTTATGGGTAACAACTTTCTTCAAAAAAATTTGGAATCCGGGCACGTGGGCCCGGGGATGAATTTTAGGAACCTTGCATTTAGGGTTGGGAAATTGGTTTAATAAGTAGAATATGAACTTTTGAGAATGTATTGACTAGTTCCTACCCCATTCGAATAGTTTTGGATCGTTCGGCTCCAATTTGGAGGTTTGAGCGCATTATTGAATTGGGATAAAGGCTTCGGAGCGAGGTGAGTCTCCTTTCTAACCTTGTAAGAGGGAATTGTCTCCCTAGATGAATTAATTGAATATGTGCTGCTAATTGTGGGGGCTACGTACACACGAGGTGACGAGAGTCCGCGCGTAGCTACTATTATGCTTATGTCCGGGTAGTCTAGGACCCAAAAGCATGCTCACTTGTAATAAATGCAACCTTATTGCTAGTTTAAATTGCTTAAATCATATCGAAGTGGCAGATGATCTTCTAAAAGACTTAAACTTCATTTTCATAACTTGTAAAAAAAGGAAAATTTACACCTCCTTGAATAATTGTCTCCTCGATGAATGTCTTGATTGACTGTTTGAGTATGTGTTTCTATGTGTACCTGCATCGCATGTATGATTCGCAAGCAGGGTGATTGTTTATTTGTATTTGAACGCGTCGCATGTATGATTCGCGAGCGGGGTAATAGATGCGTCTATGATTCGCACCATTCGACCCTCTGCCAGTGCACAGTTTAAATATTGTTGGACCGGGCCGTACGACCTCGGCATGATTTGCGCATGTTTGTATTGCTTGCCTTGAAATTTATTGAAGTGATATTGTTTCTTTCCGGTTTGAGAATAAATGTATAAATGATGAAAAGGAATTTGGGAATTTCCTATAAAAGAAAGAATTGTTTACTTGCTTCATTCTATTGAATTACAATTCATGTTTTATAAAAATCCTCGATTTATCATATCATTGACGTATCATTATTGGACCACTAGTAAGTGTCGAAGTCGACCTCTCATCTCTAGTTCTTCGAGATTAGACGGGATAGTTACAGAGTACACGCTGTTTTCGTACTCATGCTACACTTACTGTACATTTTTGTTGCACATGCACATGTATCTCTAGCGGCTTACTGGGCATAGTAGCATGGATGATACGGAGACTAGGTGAGCTGCATTTCTCGAGGCGACCCGCAGCCAGTATAGTCTCCTTCAGCATATTGTATTTACTTCTGTCCAATTTGCATTCCGGACAGTTTTTTTGTGCTTTATTCGATTCTCTTAGTAATTGCTCATGCACTTGTGACACCGGGTTCTGGGATGTCTATGGGATTATTCAGTGTTTGAAGTTGTTAAAGATATCATTATTTATTCAGTGGAATTTATTCTTTATTGTTTAAATGTATAAAAGAAGTGAATTTAGAAATATCTAAATCGAAAAGTTACTAATTATTTAGTGTTGGCTTGCCTGACAACGGTGTCCGGTGCCATCACGACCCTTAGTGGATTTTGGGTCGTGACAGAATCCCTGTCATGTCTAAGTGGGACCAAGCAAAACAATCCATATTATCAATAAGAAATTGAACGAGTTTTTTCTTGAGTTCGGGGGTTAATCCCGTACCCAGGTATACCTTTCTCTCAGGCATGTATTCAATCAGTATGACCTGCTCCAGCTCCTCGACCGTCGACTTGGTTGCATCGGACTCTTCGGGAACAACGAAAGTTCGAGAAGTAAGGAAATCCTCTTCTTCGGTTTCCTGTTCCTCTGGCTCGATCGGGACTGGGATTAGTGATTACTATTTGGCCGCCTGCTTACCTTTGGTGCTTGACTTTTCCGAGGTCGAAGTCACTGGTACCGGTATCACCTCTTCGACTGCAAACATCTCTTTTGCAGCGTATTGTTCTCTGTAAACTATTTCCACACCATCCTCCGTTGGGAATTTCATCATTTGATGGAGGGTCGAAGGCACGGCCGTCATGTTGTGAATCCATGGCCTCCCTAGGAGTGCATTATACCTCATGTCGCCTTCAATGACATGGAATTTTGTATCTTGGATGGTCCCGTCTACGTTTACTGGTAGGATTATATCCCCCTTCGTTGTTTCGCTTGCCATGTTGAAGCCATTTAGGACCCGGGACGCGGGTACAATCTGATCCTGTAGTCCAAGCTGCTCTACGACCCTCGATCTGTTTATGTTTGCTAAGCTACCTGGATCCACTAGAACACGTTTAACTTGAATTTTATTTAACAAAATAGAAATTACCAGGCGCTATTGTGCGGCTGAGATATGCCTTCCGCTTCCTCGTCACAGAATGATAGGACGTCCTCGGGCACATAGCTCCGAGTCCGTTTTTCTCTGGTGATCGACACTTTGGTGCATTTGAATGCAAATCCTTGTGGGACATCGACACCGCCAATGATCATATGAATTACATGTTGTGGTTCTTCCTAGTCATTTTTTCTGCTTGCATCTCTCTCCCAGAAGTGGTTCTTAGCTCGATCACTGAGAAATTCTCGAAGGTGACCCTCGTTGAACAACCGAGCTACCTCCTCCCTCAGCTGCCTGCAGTCTTCGGTCCTATGGCCATGTGTGCCGTGATACTTACACATCAAGTTTGGATTCCTTTGAGAAGGATCGGTTTGTATAGGCCAGGTCCATCTAGTGTCTTTGATTCTTCCAATAGCTGGCATGATCCCCGATGCATCGACACTGAAATTATACTCCGACAATCGAGGTGCCTCCGCGGGGTCGGTTTGTTTATCGAACCCATCTTACTCATCAATCCCCGAGAGCTTTGACCTTGATCATTTTTCCAATCATTCCGAGGAGCGTTACGACCCGATCCGTTTTTCTCCGATTGACATACGGCTGATACCGTTCCTTGTTTGATCTTGATTCCTTGTATGTATCCTTGGGGGACTTGGTTGCCAATCTATTAGGATGAACTGAACTCGAGGGGGCTCCCAACTGGTCGTCCTCGACCCTGATCTTTGATTGATAACGATTATGCACGTCTAACCACGTTACAAGCTGGATTGTCGAGATGCGATCGAACTCCGTTCATTCAAACCCTGCATAAAAGCTTGTACTGCCCAGTCATCCGAGACCGGTGGTAATTCCATTCGCTCCATCTGAAACCTAGATACGAACTCCCTTAAGATCTCGTCGTGGTTTTATCTTAAAAACGTCCAATTTCCTCGTCGCCACCTTTATGGCCTCGGCGTGTGCTTTCACGAAGGCATCTGCTAACATAGCAAACATATCAATAGAGTTCAGGGGCAAGTTGTGGTACCAAATCATGGCTCCTTTCGACAAAGTTTCCCCAAATTTTTTCAACAATGCTGACTCGATCTCATCATCATTCAGGTCGTTTCCTTTAATCCCGCAAGTATATGAGGTAATATGCTTATTAGGGTCGGTTGTCCCATTATATTTGGGTATATCGGGCATACGAAACTTTTTAGGAATGGGCATCGGAGGCGCGCTCTAAGGGAATGGTTTTTGTATGAACTTTGGCATCTAAACCTTTCAAGACTGGGGTGCCCCCGGTATTTGATCAACACAGGAGTTATAAGTCTCCACCTTTTTGTCATTGTCCTCAATCTTCTTTTCCCCAGACTCGATCCTCTTGGTAAGCTCTTCGAGCATCCTCATAATGGTTGGGTCTGTGCCCGAGCCATTTTTCGTTTGACCTCTCTGGCGCCGGTTCAGCACGTCGAGTGTTTTCTGGTTCGGCTATAGTCGGAGTTTTATTCTGACTCTGAAATTGAGCGATGACAATCTGCTGAGCATGCAACATCTCGAATATCACTTGGAGGCTGACTCCCTCATCTCCTATACCTTGTGTTCCTTGGCCCCCAGATCGGGCTTCCCTGCGTACACTTCCTCCGGGGTATGCGCCTAAATCTGCATTCAAAGCAATGTGCGAACTAACATCAACTAGTTCCACATTTGGCACTTCACCAGGGTTTATCGGTGGTACACCAACCCCTACATTATTGTTTTCCCCATAAAATCCAAGACCTTCGTTGTCGTGAACATGTGCGTTTTGCGAGTTTGACATGTTTAATCCTCAGAACAAAAATTCTTGACGAGAGCAAGTGAGAAAATAACGTGCGTAATCAGAATCAATACTGAAATAATTACTATTATCTTTAGCCCCACGGTGAGCACCAAACTGTTTGCCTCGAAAATACGAGTAATAATTAAATTTGATTTATGGTTTTAAAGATACGTTATTTAGTTCAATACTAATTAATAACCAAGAAATCTGAAGTATATATGAAAGAAATAAGTAAGATCAAACCAGTAGATAAATTAGTCTCGACCTCGAGCCCAAGTGACCTCGAGATTGGTCAAGAACAATAAAGCAAGAATAATAAAGCTAAAGGACAATTCTGATGAACAATGAGCGAAAAAAGTAAGAGAGTATATTCGTTGCCAATGATTAGATGATGTTTACAAATGATTGCGGTCCCTTTTATATAATAGGGGAACCCTAAATAAGGTACATTTTCATTTACAATAGAGAATCTTATTGGGACAGTTGTCTAACCGCCTAGTACGGATTCGTACAAATCTATTCCGGGATTTGCGCCACGATCTTGGGGATGTGGCAGGAATCTTGCTCATTCTGTTATCCATAACGGCATTATCTCGAGGCCAGTCATATTAGGATTCGACGTTCCTCGAACACTTGGTTCTTCGAGCCTTGTACTGGGCCATCGAGCTCGAGCCTGGTCCGTCGAGCTCGAACTTGATCCATCTTGAACTCGGACTTAAGGCGATCCCTCGAGCCCGAGAAATTAGGCATACCCGATTTTGACCGTATACAAATTTCATGGGGTTAAATCTTTGAGTGGTGGGACATTCCCCTAATTCGAGCTTATCCGTTGATTTGTATACCAAATATTTTTAATATAATATTTGTATCGCGGAACGCTTTACGTCTTGAATAACATCTTTTAATTCCTTTGTTGAAATACATTTAACTTTCTTATCATCGCGGGTTAGAAAAAAATATGCCCTTCGTCTTTGAATTGGGATAGAATACCCCCCTTGACCCTAAGTCAAATGCCAAAATTGGATAGTCATTGGAGGAATTTTCAGAATGGGAAGAAAAAATCTTCAATTAATTTGAAGGGTAAAATATGGTTTTCAATAATTTAAAATACATGCAATCGTGCTGCATAGAAATTAAAGTACACGTATCTCCTTTTTCACATTTAATTTTCTTTTATTTTCAAAATCTTATTTGCACTTATATAAGAAAACTCATTTACTTCATGGAAATTAAGATGCATTTTCAAAATTATGTATATATCTTAACCCTATTGTTGTTTCTATTACTGTTGATATTGAAAATTTACTCAATCTTGTCAGTTTGATACAACTTTATTTGAAAAAATGCCACGACTTTCTTATGTATACCATAGTTAGATTATTTTCATGAAAAATATTTTAAAAGTAAAAGATAACAATACCAAATGGGTATAGGTGATATAAACACAATCCTACATATTTCAAAATCAACATGAAATTGTTAACTCAAAGAAATTATCTATTTCGTGCAAAAGATGAACATTGTTATGAAACAATAAAAGAAGAAAAAGAGTATTGCAAAGAAAAGTAGGGAGAGAGAATTCTTATTGAATTTGGGATTAATTACAATATAATAGAACCCTTCTATTTATAGGGAAAGAGTGACTTAGTCACTAAGTAAAATCCCTAAAATATCTTTAAAATATATACATTCACCTTAAATAGAATTCTATTTATAACACTCCCCCTAGAATGGCTATTCAACAGATAATGTGCCTCGTTAAAACCTTGACCAAAATAAAATCCAATGGGAAAAAATTCCAGTGAAGGAAAAAGAGTACACATATCTAACAATACGCCTTTTGGTTGCCTCGTTAAAAACCTTGCAAGGAAAACCCATTGGGACAAAACCTTGTAGGGAAAAAAGAGTACAATGCGTATTAACCCCCCTGATGAGAGCATCAATTCACATCCTTGAACCTTCGCATTCCAATCTTGTGCACTAGCTTCTTGAAGGTTGACGTCGGCAGAGATTGATGAATAAAATAGCCATATTAACTCCAATGAATATGTTGCACCTTTAAAATCCTGGCTATCACATTATCATGCTTATACTTATAGCAAGATACATTTGTGCATAAAATGCACTAAGGATGTGGTACTTCAAGATCAAGAATTGTATATACTTCAAGCAATTTAAATCCTTCAAGGATTATCATATAAGTCATATAATAGACTTTAACTGGATGCATATCAAGTTTTCATGTCATGCTAGACAAATAAGATATCTAAAACTGATTGCACATATCATTGACTTTATACTTTCAAGTGTTTGAACTACATGTCCAAAACTACATGTATTTCATATGAAACCAATTCTACTCGAATTGTGTCTCTTCCATTTGGCCAATATTTTTGTGTTTGTATTCGACAGACTTAAGATCCTCATCTATACTTAGAGATATGATAAATGTCGTCGACGAACATTTTATATCGGTTCCAATATTTTTTTTCCATAAAGACATAACATCGAGAGCTCTTCATTCATATTTTCAGGTACCCGAACCTCTCCTGAGATTTTATGAAGTGTTATGTCATGTGATCTTCTAGATCACTTGCCTCCATATTATGATCATTTTGATCATTTGCTCATCTTCTTAATCAAGAATTTTAGTTGAAACCGATTTGTCTATATGCTTTAAGCGTACCATAGACTTTTTCCTTCTAGGACTTATTCTAATAGGAGAATTTTCAGTGAGAATATAGTTGCTTTTTTGAGTCAGCAAATGCGTCTGGCATGATTTTAATATATTGCAAATGAATTATCTATTTATGAACTTCAAGTTCATATTATCTTATTCGAGGATCTAGATGTACAAATGATTATTCATTCCACGTAAAAAAAATTCAATTGTTTATCATATCTCCCACTCATGTTAGAAAAACTAACTTGTTTTTCTCAACTTTGAGAACCCATCTTTGTGCGTTATGGTATTAATCAAAATATGTCACGACCCATTTCTGAGAATAGGTCGTGATGGCGCCCAACACCATTTGCCGGGCAAGCCCACGCGGAAAAATACTAAGTAAACTTTCTTTTACCTTTACCCCGAAATAGTTGGAGTAATTCTTTAAGTTGAAATAAAATCAGAAATGGTTAATAAAGTCATAATAATCATACAACCCCAAAATTATACCATCTACTAATGTGTGTGCCAAGACTTGGTGTCACAAGCTGTGGGCAACTAGTAGGACATACAAAAGAATCACACTATCCTACTGTCTGAAACAAGATAGACAGCAAAATACACAAGAAAGACTTCTTCAGGCTGCTGAACGGCATGGAAGGGAAGCAGCTCACCGTATAAGTCTCGAGTCCGCTCAGGAATGCACACCAGACTGATAGCCAGATACACCTGCCTCAGATCCTGTACAATTAAGTACAGAAGTGTAGTATGAGTACATAAACAATATGTACCCAGTAAGTATCCCGTCTAATCTCGAAGAAGTAGAGACGAGAGGTCGACTTGATACTTACTAGGGTTAATTAATATAATAAGATATTTCTGATAAGCACGGAAGTCACAATTAATCAACAGTTTGTAGCAATAGGTAATAAATCATGTTCTGAACAATTTAGCAGTTATCCAGTTACATTTCAAGAAATGAACAAGATAAATCGCGAATAAGACTCCACATAGATATCATGCACACATTATGCCGAGGTCGACGGCCCGATCCAACAGAAAAATAAACTGTGCACTGCCAGAGGGTCGAATGGCGCGAACCATAGATGCATCTATTTATACCGAGGCGATCGGCCCGATCCACAAATATCATATAATATCAAGATCACACACAAAGGCGCATTTATATTCAAACGAATTCATACAAGGGCTTACCAAGTACTTATGCTTACTTTTATTCCTTTCCAAGTTTTCTAGCATACCCTAAGTGATTGCATTAACAAGAAAAGCATTGAGATATTCACAATTATAGCATGATGTGGGTACTAGACTACCCGGACAATTAACATAATAGTAGCTACGCACGGACTCTCGTAACCTAGTGCATGCGTAGCCCCCGCAGTAGCAAATCACTCAATTATTACACCTATGGGGACAATTCCCTCTTACAAGGTTAGAAAGGAGACTCAGCTCGCTCCAAAGTGCACTTCCAATACCAAGAACGAGTCCAAGCCCTCAATTCGGAGCCGAACGATCCCAAACTAGTTAAATGAAGTAAGAACTAGTCAACATAGACTCACAAGATCGAATTATAGCTATTTAAGCAATTTCCCTAACTCTTAACACAAGTTTCCTAAAATCCGACCCGGGCCCACGTGCCCGGATTCTGAAATTTTTCGAAGGAAGTTGTTCTCTATAACCTAAGGATCATTAATATATAATTTCTAATTCATTTCATAATAAATTTCGTGGTAAATCTAAGTTTCATTAAACTCTAGATTTTTGCTCTAACTCCATGATTTCACCCTAAAACTAGTGTTTAATCTACCTAAGACATAATTATTAAACTAGAAATAGGTAGAACACACTTACCTCAAGATGCTAGGTGAAGTTCTTCTCTCAAAAGCTCTAAAATCGCCCAAGGGAGGAGTGAAAAAGTGATAAAAATGACTTAGAACCCGTATTAAATGAACCTCACTGCTTCAGCGATTTCCGCATCTGCGGTCAGGGGACCGCATCTGCGAAATGGGGCGAAGGAGCTGGGACCGCTTCTGCGGTCTCGAGGCCGCATCCGCGAAGCCGCTTCTACAGCTTGGGAGCCACTTCTGCGGTTCCTGGCCTGGCTGCCCTGGGCCGCTTCTGCGATGAAGAAAACGCTTCTGCGGTCTCGCACCTGCGGTCCACCAACCGCAGATGCAGTTATGACAGAAGCAGCAACCTTCAACTATTCTCAAAAAAATCCACTTCACTCGAGCCTCGTCCGATTGACGCTCGGGGCTCCCGGGCCCCGCCCGAACATACCGACAAGTCTGAAATCACGAGACGGACCTACTCGAACCATCTAAACACCCGAAACAACGTTAAATCTAGGAATCACCCCCTAAAACCAAATGAATCAAACTTATGAACTTCAAGTTCTTAATTTTCCCTCCAACGGGCCAAAACGCCCTTAAACTACTCAGATTGACGCCGAATTTTGCGGGTAGGTCTTAAATGATATTTCGGACTTGTACCGGGATTCGAAACCAACATACGAACCCGATACCCATGAAATCAATCATTAGTTAGTTTCTTTAAATCCTTGATATTTCAGATTAACAATTTCTAATAAAAATTCATTACTCGGGCTAGGGATCGCGGAATTCGATTGCGGGCATACGCCCAAGTCCCATATTTTCCCGCGGACCCTCCGGAATCGTCAAAACACGAATCCGGGCCCATTTGCCCAAAATGTTGACCAAAGTCAAACTTAGCCCTTTAAGGAAATCCTAACGAGTTAATTGTGCATATTTCAATCCAAACTCTTAATCCCGAACCAGCCATCCCCGCAGGTCGTAAATTAGTTAAAGCGAGCACGGAGAGTTTTATTTGGGGGACGGGGTTTTAAAAAGGTAAACGACCGGTCAGGTCATTACATCCTCCACCTCTTAAACAAACGTTCGTACTCGAACGGGCATAGAAAGGTACCTGAAGTGCTGAATAGATGAGGGTATCTGCTCCGCATGTCCTCCTCGGACTCCCAGGTCGCCTCCTCGACTGGTTGGCCCCTCCCATGGACCCGCACAGCAGAAATCCTCTTGGACCTCAACTAGCGATCCTGTCTTTCAATGATGGCAACTGGCTCCTCCTCATAACCCAAACTCTTATCCAGCTGAATAGTACTGAAGTCTAACACATGGGATAGGTCGAGATGATACTTCCGAAGCATCGATACATGAAAAACTGGATGAACTCCCGATAAGCTGGGGGGTAACGCAAGCTCATAGGCAACCTCCCCAACTCTCCTCAACACCTCAAAGGGACCAATAAACCTTGGGCTCAACTTGCCCTTCTTCCCGAACCTCATAATGCCCTTCATTGGCGAGACTTTCAAGAGGACCTTCTCGCCAACCATGAATGATACATCACGTGCCTTCTGATCCGCGTAACTCTTCTGTCTGGACTGAGCTGTGCGAAGCCTCTCCTGAATCAACCCTACCTTATCCAAGGCATCCTGCACCAAATCTGTACCATATAACTTAGCCTCGCCAGGCTCGAACCACCCGATAGTCGAACGACAACGGCGACCATATAAAGCCTCGTATGGAGCCATCTCTATGCTGGACTGATAGCTGTTGTTGTATGCAAACTCCGCCAAGGGCAAGAACTGGTCCCACTGCCCTCCAAAGTCAATCACACAGGCTCTAAGCATATCCTCCAGAATCTGAATCGTCCGCTCGGATTGTCCGTCTGTCTGAGGATGGAATGCTGTCCTAAGCTCTACGCGGGTCCCCAACTCACTCTGAACGGCTCTCTAGAAATGGGAAGTGAACTGAGCGCCTCTGTTTGATATAATGGAAACAGGCACACCGTGCAACCGGACTATCTCCCGAATATAAATCTGAGCATACCTCTCTGTTGTGTAAGTAGTTGCCACTGGAATAAAGTGGGCCGACTTGGTCAACCTCTCTACGATGAACCATACTGAATCAAACTTCCGCAAAGTCCGCGGCAACCCAACTACGAAATCCATGGTAATGCGCTCCCACTTCCACTTCGGTATAGGCATCTGCTGAAGTAGGCCACCTGGCCTCTGATGTTCATACTTGACCTGCTGGCAATTCAAACACCTAGCCACATACTCCACTATGTCCTTCTTCATCCTCCGCCACCAATAATGTTGCCTCAAGTCACGATACATCTTCGTAGCCCCCAGGTGGATGGAATACCGCGAACTGTGTGCCTCCTCTAGTATCCTCTCCCTCAGACCATCAATATTGGGAACACATAGACGACCCTGGAGCCGCAAAACACCATCCTCGCCGATAGAAACCTCCTTGGCACCACCCTCGAGTTGCCGGGCCTTTATTTCTCCCAACAATGAAGACTGAGCAACCATACATGCAAGAACCCGGCTGGGATCCAAAATGTCCAACCTTACTAGTCTGTTAGCCAATGACTGAATGTCCCAAGCTAGTGGCCTCTCCCCTGCTGGAATGAATGCCAAGCTACCCATACTCTCTGCCTTCCTGCTTAAGGCATCCACGACTACGTTCGCCTTACCCGGATGATAAAGAATGGTGATGTCATAATCCTTCAGTAACTCGAGCCACCTGCGCTGCCTCAAATTAAGATCCCTCTGCTTGAACAAATGCTGCAAGCTGCAATGGTCAGTATAAACCTCGCATGAAGCCCCGTACAGGTAGTGCCTCCATATCTTAAGAGCATGAACAATTGCCGCCAACTCCAGATCGTGCACATGATAATTTTTCTCATGAATCTTGAGCTGACGGGAGGCATATGCAATAACTCGCCCCTCCTGCATCAATACAATACCCAAGCCAACGCGCGAAGCATCGCAATACACTGTATACATCCCTAAACCGGAAGGCAACACAAGAACTAGTGTTGTAGTCAAGGCTGTCTTAAGCTTCTGGAAGCTCGCCTCGCAATCATCGAGCCAATGGAAAGGAGCACCCTTCTGGGTCAATCTAGTCAGAGGTGATGCAATAGATGAAAAGCCCTGCACGAACCGCTTGTAATAACCTGCTAACCCCAGGAAACTCCTGATCTCGGTCACTGAAGTAGGGCGTGGCCAACTCTGAACTGCCTCAATCTTCTTGAGATCTACCTTAATACCTTATCCTGACACAATATGTCCCAAGAATGCTACTGACTCTAGCCAAAACTCACACTTGGAGAACTAAGCATATAGCTTCTGCCCTCGCAAGGTCTGAAGCACTACTCTCAGATGCTGCTCGTGCTTCCCCAGGCTACGTGAGTATATCAAGATGTCATCAATGAAGACGATGACGAAGAAATCAATATAAGGCTTGAACACCCTGTTCATTAAATCCATAAATGTTGTTGGGGCATTAGTCAAGTCAAAGGACATCACCAAAAACTCATCATGGCCATATCTAGTCCGGAATGCAGTCTTCGGAACATCTGAGTCCCGAATCCTCAGCTGATGGTACCCTGACCTCAAGTCTATCTTAGAGAACACCCTCGCACCCTGCAGCTGGTCGAACAAGTCATCGATACGAGGCAACGGATACTTATTCTCGATGGTGACTTTGTTCAGCTGGCGGTAATCAATGCATATCCTCATAGTCCCATCCTTCTTCTTCACAAATAACAATGGGGCAACCCAAGGTGATACACTGGTCCTAACAAACCCCTTTGCCAACAACTCCTCAAGCTGCTCCTTCAACTCCTTAGGAGCCATACGATACGGTGGAATAGATATAGGCTGGGTACCTGGAGCCAAATCGATACAAAAATCACTATCACGATCCGGTGGCATGCCAGGAAGATCAGAAGGAAACACATCGGCGAACTCTCGGACTACGGGAACTGAATCAATCGTCGGAGACTCTGTAGTGGTGTCTCGAACATAAGCTAGGTGAGCCAAACACCCCTTCTCGACCATATGTCGAGCCATCAAGAAAGAAATAACCCAACTAGGGGTATCAACTGTGGAACCCTTCCACTCCAACCTCGGCAACCTTGGCATCACTAGTGCAACAATCTTGGCATGACAGTCTAGGACGGCGTGATATGGAGATAACCAATCCATGCCCAGGATGACCTCAAAATCAATCATATCAAGCAACAGGAGATCTGCTCTAGTCTCAAAACCACAGAATGTAACCACACAGGACCGGTAGACCCGGTCTACAACCACGAAATCGCCCACAGGAGTGGACACATGGACAGGAGTGCCCAAAGGCGCAGGAGGAATAACCAGGAATCGAGCAAACAGTGATGATACATACGAATAGGTGGACCCTGGATCAAATAATACCGAAGCATCTCTACCGCAGACGAAAATAATACCTGTGATGACGGCATCTAAGGCCAATGCATCTGGCCTGGGTGGAAGAGCGTAGAATCTGGCTGGAGCACTGGCCGGCTGGCCTCC